>NC_091319.1:4596283-4713783 GCF_038502225.1 Cherax quadricarinatus
CCCACAATTAGGTGAGTACGCACACTCACTCCGACATAAGAATGTGAGAGGGAATGGAAAGAGATGAAGTACTGCCAAGGGCGGGTGAGAGAATATGCAGTTATCAGTTAGTAATAAATTTATTTATTTTTTGCAGTATACAGGTAATGTAGTTTACATGTAATAAAAATATTGTTATCCACAAAAGAAAGCCACTAGGCTGCAGTGCATTTCGGGAGTCGGCATCACAAGAGACATCGCCGGAGGTGCGTGCAGAAACACGTGCCAGACGAGCAACTTACACCCATCTGAATCTGACAGAAAAACAGCTTTTAAAAATTCGACAGAATGACCAGTTGGGAATATTTAGAGGAGAATAACCCCAGTTCCTTGGATCAAGAGCCCTCCACCAGCAGTGAGGCACTGCTCCTTGAAGGGTAGGTAGGGGCAGCAGCTTGAGATGGGACAAGGTGGTAGTGAGGGCTTTTGTGGCAATCTTTTAAGAAGCGAGTCTTATCACCACTCTGAGCAACACGCGCACACAGGAATGTATGTGCATGTGCACGCACACTTGTATACATTAATATACGCATGTCCACGCATACACATAATTGTAAGCATAAACTTACATATACATGCACACACATGTAGACACGTGCGCAGTTTAAGACTCAGTTTTGTACACACACCTGCATCATATTGGTATATGTATGCGCATGTGCACGCATCCATGTATGCATAAACATACGCACGTATATACATCATTTCTTCAGAAAGTACAGCGTTAGACCAACTAGAGGCAATAAATTTGCAAAGGCAGCCTTCACAATTGACACTGAGAAATACGTCTCCTCACTGATTATTAGTACTTTACAATAGTTCGCCTTGTAAAGGAGATGAGTAACGGATGTGCAGTAGTTGGATGTCTTTATTTGTGAAACGTTCCGCCTGCACAGTAGGCTTCTTCAGTTGAATACTGAGGTAACTCAATATGGAGACAGCAGAAGCAGTTGAGAGGTAAAGATGATGTGATCAATCTGTTGATTCTGATGTGATGAGGGCGTTACGGACCATCCGAACTTCCCCAGGCTTGACTCCAGCTAGGTGTGATTTTTATGACAGAAAACTGTAGTCAGTGGTTGGACAAGAAAGTAAGGCACGTATGAATGACGCATCTATTCTGAAAATTAAGAGGGGGACCAAGAGCTCGAGTTCAACCTACGGAAACTCGAATAGATAATTTTGCAAACACACACACACGCGCGCGCGCGCGCATGCACATATGTACGAAAGTATGTAAGAGAGAGAGGGGAGGGGAAAGAGAGGAAAGAGCAACAGCAACAAATATGCTGATCATTTTCCTCCATGTTACCGAGGTGACCTTGGCCGCCCGGGGACAGCAGGATCGATTTTGGAGAGTGAAGCTGGAGGGTGGAGGTAGTGGGTGATGGTGGTGGGTGGAGGGAGATAATACCTGGGAGAGACTCAGGTGGAGGTAGTGGGTGGAAGGAGACAAGACCTAGGTGAGACCCAGGTGGTGAGTGGAGGTAATGATGGGTGGAGGGAGGCAGGAACCTGTGGGTGGTGGAGGTAGACCAGTGCCCGGATGTTGAAGGACTCTGGTCCCCAGGATGGAAGAGGACGGGACAGATGCCAAGGATGCTGGGGAGCTCACGCAGGTGTGAAGAGTTCCTGACATATTGATTAACACAGAACATGTTATACAGTTGAAGAGACGTTCAAAAAAAAAAAAAAGAAAAAACAAATTTCTTTCACATGTTATTTTTTTCCTCTTTATTATCCCCTTGAACATCAGCATTAGTCACGGCATTTTTTTTTTTTTTTCGTTTTTTTTTTTAGTTTTTATTTCTCTGTCGTAAGCGCCATGTTTTCCATTTATACTCTGTTATACTCGTTTTGGTAGAAGTTCATCATCCAGGGTTCAGGTTATCAGCTGATCTCATCTTGCAGCTGAGGCTACTAGACAGGCACATTCGGAGAGCTCTACTTTAAACCCGTAAAGAGAGAGTCTTAATTTTCCGCAAGACTTCAGGGAATGCTATATAGGCTAACATTCATTTTTTCCAAGCTTAATGTTTAAGGGAGTACTGTTTTGGTATAAGGGTAATTTTTTTTACGCCCTTAATTTTACAGGTTAAGTGTTGTTTTTCTACCTAAGCTCATTAAAGCCAAGCCCTATCTGAGGTACAATAGAATCACCCCAGGATGCCACCCACAAAAGTCGGCTAGCGTCCAAGGTATGTGTCGTCCTATCACAGTAGGTACTATTGTGATAGGACAACACATACCTTCTTTTATTGAACGTTTTTACATTGCTTTCTCTGAAGGGTTACATGAAACAAGAGTGAGAAAGGCCTAGATAAAAATAAAGTAAGACGATAAAGATTCATAGGTAAACACGGTATTTGACAAGCTCCCAATACTGGGAATTGGCCAGACAGATAGATGCTCATAGGTATGAAATACTGTGCATAGGCAAATAGTGAAAAGAGAAGAGAAGGCCCGGTATAGCGTTTCTTACTATAGTAGGATCTCTGTACGAGCAGCCTTGTACGTTAAGAAAAGGGGTAGGCTTCATAATTTGCTGCACCACATTATATATTGCTTTTATAAGTGGCAGTTTCCTGAGGCGACCATGGATGGAAACGGGCATGATGTAAAGCTTTAAGATTCCCTCGGGTCGATAATTATTATATTTAGGAGGAAGAGCTAAACCCGTGTGGGTTATACAGTTGGGGGAAGTTAGAGGTAATCGGGTTAGATTCAGGAAAGGGAAGGACAAGTCTAATTCCTTGCATCAAGAGCCACTCACCGACATTAAATACCTCCCTTGGGAGGTTTCACAGTTGTGAAGAATAAGTGATGGAGCCTGCACTGCAGCGACGACGCTGAAGCGCTGACTCGTGAAGTAAGATACAGCTGTCAGATGACATGCCACTAAACCTCACTTCTCAGGTGCGATGTATTCACACCATGTACATTTGGAGTGGCCAACGTTTCTATAAAAAAAAAAAAAAAAAAAAGAAAGATGCCCTACTGATTTGAATTTTGTTTCATTATTTGTCGGTATCACATACCTTTATATCTAGTAAGGCGTCTTGCTCTGCCGACGTTTATAGGTGTGGACGTTTCGTCCTACCTCTGTCTTGAGCATCAGTGACGAATTTCCACTGGGACTTTGTCCTCATCAGCCTTCTGGACAAATAATCAGGGCGCAGCGCCATATATCAGCTGGGCTGGAGCGAAGTCTTTCGTTCTCAGGTGACGCGTGGGCGTGGGTGGGTGGCTTTGCCGAGGTTTAGGCAAGGGTAAATCCCTTAACTGACCTAATTGGGAATGTATTGCTCCTGTTTCTCTTTCCGGGAGCAATGCCCACCTATATTTGGACTATGTATTCTTATGTATGTATTTTTCCAGGACTTACAGAAAGCTCAAGAAGGCGTAAGTTTTAGAGGCTTACATACACCATGAATGAGCCTGTACAAGTAAGTACAGATATGTTAATACCGACAGATAGGATCTAAGACACATGATCAAGATGTTAGCCGCCACTTGTAGCTTTTTTCAAATCTATTAGAATAAAAAAAAATTTTACCAGTAGCGAAGCGTCTCCTTCAGTGACTTATTTATTCATATGCTTCTTATTCTCATATAAATGAACCTGCATTAAAATTGTTTCTATAAAGGGCGCAGGGAGTGAATAGGAGTTTTGTTGATAAAATTTACACGTATGTTACAGCTAGTGGTGTTAATTCTCAGAGGAACCAGTAACCTAGTCGAACCCAAGAGTGCTGATTTTTTGTGATGTGCCATACATTATTGTATATTTTACGACACTTTCAACCTCTCTACACTACGGAATAAATAGATATTTCTTGTGCATTTTTTTTTATTATTTTAGCTAAAATAATTATTTAATTTTGGTTCAGATGCCGTGTCAGATCCAATCAACAGTTAGTACCCGAGACAGGTGATGCTCCTGCCAAGCACAAGCGAACATCAAGACATATCAGTTCCATTTCTGCACATAACACAGTTAAATAGGTTCTTTTATGTTGGGTTATGTTAGGTTTCGTTTTGACAGCTGCCTAAGATGAAACTATTTCTGTGGGGGAAATCTCCTAATATTGGACATCATAGATTACAATTTATTATCAAAACACGCCGAGGACTAACATTCAAGTATTTCCGCTCTTCCTGCATTATAGAACGATGGCAGATTGATTCATTGATATCAGTCTCGACAGAAGTGCAACATCTGGGTATCTTTATTGAGAGAAGTGTCACCTATGCAGGCTTTATTAATCAATGTAAGATATCCAAATGCTTATTATAATCAATCAATCAATCTATTTCCACATGATGCATCGTTTGTACAAAATTGGATGACATTACATCTCTCAAGTTATGCAGAGCATTTCGGGCAAACTTGAACCTCACATGCGTCTAGGATTATATCAGACTAATGTTTTTCACAGTAAAATAGATTGCATGAAAATTAAACAAATGTATATGAAGCAGATAAAATCATAATTTACATGGTAATAGGAACACTTAGATTATGCTATATTAAGATTATTCCGTTAGTTCAAAATGAACTTCTAATAAAATAACAATAAGACTGAAACTAGTTATCTGTATTATTACATAATGAAATGAAATAGTATTTTACATGTAAGATTATAAGACAATATTATTCACAGTATAATTGATTCAGTGAGAATGACTCAGTATATATGGACATAGTCCTAGCAAGGTATATAAGAATAAGAATGCTTAAACTGTTCAATGTTTAAAGTATTTAGTAATTCAGATTAAAAATTCTAATATAAATTACAATAGGAATGAAGTTAGTTACACGAAATGGTACTAAATATGATGAGATAATTATTGTCAGGATCACATTAACGTAAGCATGTGCTTTTTTATAGTATTATTATTATTATAATCAAAAAGAAGCGCTAAGCCACAAGGGCTATACAGCGCTGCTTTTTTTTTTTTTTTTTTTTTTTATATTATAGTAGCTTTGAAGAAGTTGGCTGATAGGGAACATCTGGAATCTTCAGACAAGGAATTAAAGATTTATGGTCCTTTTATGTGCATAGAGTTTTTACACAGGTTGAGCCGTTAGTTTAAGTTAGTTTAATATGTTTATTATGCACCCCATACCCATCCTGTGGGCGGTAGTCAAAAGATTACAGAGGTACATAATTGGTCCAGGGACTGGACTCCAAAGTTTTGATAGCTGAGCAAGTTACAGAGGTAATGAACTCACAATTTACAAAGGTAATGAACTCCAGGTAGGTCTGGTCACAATCATGACAAGTTACAAAGGTATTTACAGATTACAGAGGTACGTAATGGGTCCAGGGACTGGGCCCCCAAAGTTTTGATTGCTGAACTAGGTACAAAGGTAATGAGCTCACAAGTTACAAAGGTAATGAATTCTGTAAGAATGGTTACTTACGTTTATATATGGCTACAATCATGAACAAATTATAGTGTAGTGAGCAATTCACACTTCCACATAACATAACAGAAGGAGAATATATCTTAATATCACTCACCAATTTGACTGGAGATTAAGGTCGGACATTGGGAATATCATAGAGATTTTTGTGTCTAGTATTATGACTATTATGAGTTCACTTGCAGCTATAAATTATAGAAAGAGTTTTAGGGCAGAATTAATATTAAAATTGATTGTCCTGTATATGTAGTATGTATGCACAGAAGTATGAGTGAATTTTAAGTATATTTAGTAGGTTTAAGGCTTTGAAGAGAGAGTAGGGAGTCGCGCACTAGACCTGCTGATCATTCTTACAGGCGTTTTTCGTTATTATTGAATTATGTGCTGTAGTGGATCCATAGGCACAAATATCATAGGTGAGATAATGATAAATTAGTGAGTAGTATAATGTAAGTGGTGGTTTGAGGTACACGATAACATTATCTTGGATTTGGATACCTTTTTTGTTATGCTTTGAATTTCAAGTTACTGTCGAGCTACAGACCTAAGAATTTTCCTTCGTTTTGTCTTGCAGTGGAAGAACCATTACTCATGACATTTAGCTGGACATTTGCAGCTTGGTTCCCAAACATCATGTAGTAATCCAGGTAGATATCTTTATGAGCTCGTTGACAATCTTATTGAAAGTACAGATTTGGGTGGGAGATGACAAAAGCTGTATCGTCTGTAAATAGAACAAGTCTAAGTTGTTGAGATGCATTTAAATTATTGATATATATGAGGAATTATACCATTGTTCTAATGATGTCAGTCTTGCTTAGTCTCGTGTCTGTGAAATTTATATAAAGTTTTTTTTTCCGTATTATTGTCCACAGACTGCTAGTGCATTTCAAAATTATCTTTATACTGGTATTCATGAGGAGATACTTAGCTCGTAACGAGCATACAGCACCTAAGGGAACAAGTGGTAAAGGATAAAAAGACACAATGCCGTGACTGGTGGTTAACGCTCTCGGTTCACACGGCGAGGGCCTGGGTTCGATTCCCAGCCAGAGTAGAAACATTGGACGTGTTTCTTTCCACCTGTTGTCTATGTTCCCCATCAGTAAAATGGGTACCTGGGTGTTAGTCGACTGGTGTGGGTCGCATCCTGGGACACTGACCTAATTTGCCCGAAATGCCTCCGGAGCATAACAAGGGACTTTCTATATAGTAATATGTCATTGTAATCAGCTAGGACTGTATACCCTGTACATGTACTTGTAGTAAAATAAAGATATTATTATTATTATTATTATTATTGAAGAAACTTATGACGATGTTTCGGTGCGAAGGTAGGGGGCTCCATTATTATTATTATTATTATTATTATTATAATCAAGGGGAAGCGCTAAACCCGGAGGATTATACAGCGCCTAGGGGGGGGATGTGGAAGGCATTCAGGCTTAATTCGGGGAACTGGAGCACAGATCCAATTCCCTAAATCAAGAGCCCTTCACCAACATCAAGGAACCTTCCTTGAGGGGTAGGGGGCTCTAATCCCTTTGATCAAGAACCATTCACCAGCATCAAGACAACCCCTCCCCCCTGGAAGTGGCTCAAAATTATAATCGACTCCTACCATTGGAGCATTTGCTACTAACCTATCACAATACTGAACCCCATCTCAGTGTTTATGACTGTACATGTACATGATTTGTTTTGACAGGTATGTACCAGTGAGACTGTGGGGTTGTAGTGGACACCTGCAGACAATCGTGCATGCAACAGTAGGTCGCACCTACTGCCCCAATGTGGTTCCCAGGCGGATTGCTGCCAGACAGGAAGATGGGGCCACTGTCACCTGGGATTTATATGACCCTACTGGTCCCTCCCAGTTGAATGGTACGATTTCTTTTGTTTATTTTTTTGTTTAAGGTTTCTTCGTGAGATATACTTTATTAAGATTGTGTATGGGTTTTGCATTGTAGTGTGTGAACTGACAAGTCAGCTCCCAAATATCTGAAAACATTCCCTTCTTCCATACTCCTTCCCCCCTTGCAATGTGATAACCAACATTTCTTTATCTAAATAGTTTGATACCCTCATCACCTTACCCTTATCTATGTTCACTTTCAACTTTCAAACTTTGCACATCCTCCCAAACTCGTTCTCTAACGTTTGCAACTTTTCTTTAGAATCCCCCAAAAGCACAGTATCATCACCAAAAAGTGTGTGTGTCATCTTCCATTTTGTATTTGATTCCCCATAATTTAATTATACTCCTCTCTCCAACACCATAGCATATACTTATTTTACAACCCCATCTATAAATATGTTAAACGACCATGATGACATATTTATCCACTTTATCATATTCCTTTTCTAAATCCATAAATGCAATGAAAACTTCCCTACCTTTATCTAAATACTACTGTTCAAATATATGGGTCAGTGTAAACACTTGATCTGCACATCCCCTACCCATTCTAAAGCCTCCCCCATCTGCAGTCTTGCTCTCTGTCTTACCTCTAATTCTTTCAGTAATACACGTTACCTGGTATACTCAGTAAACTTATTCCCCTATAATTTTTACAATTTCTTTTGTCCCCCTTCCCTTTACATGCTCTCTACCAATCCCTAAGTAAGTAAGTTTATTCAAGTATAGAACAAGTGACCTGAAGAGTGTCATCATGGGCTTGGCATCCCTAGTTTTGAAAGTTCTCATTATCCATCCTGCTAGAAAAATGACAGGGTGGATAATGAGAACTTTCAAAACTAGGGATGCCAAGCCCATGATGACACTCTTCAGGTCACTTGTTCTATCTAGGCTGGAATATTGCTGCACACTAACAGCACCTTTCAAGGCAGGTGAAATTGCTGACCTAGAAAATGTACAGAGAACCTTCACGGCGCGCATAACGGAGATAAAACACCTCAATTACTTGGAGCGCTTGAGGTTCCTGAACCTGTATTCCCTGGAATGCAGGCAGGAGAGATACATGATTATATACACCTGGAAAATCCTAGAGGGACTAGTACCGAACTTGCACACGAAAATCACTCACTACGAAAGCAAAAGACTTGGCAGACGATGCAGCATCCCCCCAATGAAAAGCAGGGGTGTCACTAGCACGTTAAGAGACCATACAACAAGTGTCAGGGGCCCAAGACTGTTTCAACTGCCTCCCAGCATACATAAGGGGGATTACCAACAGACCCCTGGCAGTCTTCAAGCTGGCACTGGACAAGCACCTAAAGTCGGTACCTGACCAGCCGGGCTGTGGCTCGTACGTTGGTTTGCGTGCAGCCAGCAGTAACAGCCTGGTTGATCAGGCTCTGATCCACCAGGAGGCCTGGTCACAGACCGGGCCGCGGGGGCGTTGACCCCCGGAACACTCTCCAGGTAAACTCCAGGTAAATACAGTTACATAGATTATCATATATAGCATCATATGTGTAGAGAACCTAGGAAGAGCTCAATTTATGTTTATCTGTACATAACTATGTTCTGCAGTTGGATTTATAAGTATCCAGCAATTAATAATAAGACTGTAAATAAAATATTGTACAATTTGTTTTTTCCTACAATTATTATGTAAATTAATGTGGTAATGCATTTTGACTAGCTAAATTTAAGCCTTTACAAGTGAATAAATAATGTACATAAAGTGAAATATGTGACTGCATGAACTTGACCAGTTGTAAAGCCTTAAAGGGATTCCCTTGATGTCATTGAAGGGCTCTTGATCCAAGAAATTGTAGCTAACCTCCCTTTGTTTTGATCAACCTTTATCACCTCCCAGTTTAGTTTCTGCAGACCCCTTTAACATTGGTGCTTCCCTTGTAAGATAATTGTAACTATACTAAATTTAAGAAGAAGAAGAAGAAGAAGAAGGGAGGAGGAGGAGGGAGGAAGAATACCTTTACACCTGGAGAGAGTTTCAGGGGCCACTGCACCCATGACCAGGCCTCCTGGTGGATCAGGGCCTTATCAACCAGGCTGTTACTGCTGGCCACATGTACACCAACGTACGAACCACAGCCCGGCTGGTCAGGTACTGACTTTAGGTGCCTGTCCATTGCCTTAGTTATAAACAAGCCTTTATAAATGTGATCAAATAACTTGAACAAAGAACCATATTTCTTATAAAAAAAAAATGTTAAGTCTTATATGTACATGTATATAATAAGTTGCAGGGAGTGGTTGATAAGAGGAAAAGATAAGACTTGACTACTACATGTATGATCATAAAAGAATGCAGAACATAGATAAAAAATTTATTAGCACCAACTAAGGGCCATGGCTGTAAATTCAGAAAAATTGCACTGAAAAATACTGATTTTTTCAGAGGAAGACAGTGGAGTGAAATCTCATAAAAGGAATAATAAATGCTACACCTATTGACAATTACTGAAGTTGGGACATAACAAGCATAGCTCTTCTATAACTACATAATACCTATACTTTTTCACTGTTAAATCATACATACAATGCAGTATTAAATTAGGGATTGTAAGCGTGTGTGTGTACTCATCTAGTTGTGGTTGCAGGGGTCGGTTCACAGCTCCTGGCCCCATGTGTGTCACTGTTGTCATTCTTTTGCCATTTTGTTTTATAAAAAATTTTATACTACAGTTATATTAATCATATTCCAGAGGACTACACCATTGCTGTTTGTCCAGGCATAGCAAACAGCAGTGAGAGTACCTATGTACGGTCTCTAGTAGCTTTGGCATGTTCTCAAGGCTACCGTTGTGTTGTACTCAACCATCTGGGTGTCCTGCCACACCTGAAAATTACCAGCCCAAGAGTTTTCAGATATGGTTAGTGGTGTTAATTCTACTTTCATTAATTGAGTGCTTAAGGAACGATTTTCTTCTCAATGCTCTTATGTGCTTAATGCTGTACTAGTACTGTATAATTGTTGCGAGTAAATTTATCTATACAGTGGACCCCCGCATAACGATTACCTCCGAATGCGACCAATTATGTAAGTGTATTTATGTAAGTGCGTTTGTACGTGTATGTTTGGGGGTCTGAAATGGACTAATCTACTTCACAATATTCCTTATGGGAATAAATTCGGCCAGTACTGGCACCTGAACATACTTATGGAGTGAAAAAATATCGTTAACTGGGGGTCCACTGTATTATTAAGTGTTATATCAATGTTTCATTTTCATAAAATGAAATGTTTTAACCATTTTGTAGCACTCTTGTTCTGATTTCTTTCTATATATATTGCACATAAAGAATGCTCAATACATAACTTTTCTCAAACTTTCCATATTTGCATAACTCAACTGTTTTTTTATATACATACATGCATATATATTCTTTATCTAAATTAGATGCACTATAAGTTTACCTAACACAGCCATCATACAGGAGGGTTTACTTGTCATGACTGCCTTGTGCCTTATTTTCTCAAATTAAACTGTACACTGGAAATATTAAATTAAGTGTTGTTGTCCTTTTTTTATATCATTCTTACTGAGTGCTCTTTATGTAGTACGATTTCCTCTGGTGATGATAGTCACAATCTCCACAGGTCAAACAGATGAGCTACACTTGATGCTGACAAAGTTTATGGAGTCACACCCAGAAACAAAACTATTGTTGGTTGGCTTTAGCATGGGAGGGAACATTGTGACGAAGTATCTGGGAGAGTCAACAAGGGTTCGTCCAAGCAACATTATTGGAGCCATCTCTATCTGTCAGGGCTATGATGCCATTTTGTAAGTGGGAATACCTCGCACAGCTTGAAAATGCACATTGCATATGCTATGTCTCAGGTTTCATTACGGTAATCTTCAGGATTTTTTGATCAAGGTATGGAATTGATCAGTCACTGAAGTGTTCTGGAAAGATTCCACATGTTGCCACTTTAAATGTCAGACATGTTAAAGATGCACTGTAAATCAGTACATATTAAATTCCTTATTTAATAAGGCAATGTATGTGCACAATCTTTGCAAACATTTTTTGTTTCTAGTTTTTTTTTAGTTTGGGTAAAAAAATTTAAACATGCACACAAGCATATACATACATGTTTTTGTAGGCACACACACACACAGACAAAAGTAGGTAATCACACTCACGAGGAAGGAACCTAGGAATGACGATTGATATGAGATTGTCACAGGCAAACCACATAAATGAAATAATGCAGTGAGAAACTCCTATGAAAACCTAGCAACCTTTAAAATAGCATTTAGATATAGAGATTGGATTGTGAAAAGTTTCAAAGAATGTTAACATTGGTCAGAAGATTTATAGTAGGTTAAATATTAATGGTGAGACACTACAATCTTAGTTCTGTTCCTATATCTGCTATATAAATAAAAGAGGTAATCATTAATAGGCAGTCACATGTTTGGAGGATACAGTGCCATCATGGTATCATCCCCCCCACCTGATAAAGCATGTCAAATAACTGTAGAGATTGCAGAGTTGTACAATGATACTTGTTTCAGAACTATTGGAAATGAAACCCAAGAAGAGCTGAACATGATGACACTAGAGTGTACTGTTATCAGGTTGTAATAAAGTTGGTAGAATTACCGACAATATGTAAAGTAAAAGGACACAAGTGCAACTAATGTGACATTTTATTGTGGCAACGTTTCACTCTCCAGGAGCGATAAAGCTCCTGGAGAGCGAAACGTTGCCACAATAAAATGTCACATTAGTTGCACTTGTGTCCTTTTACTTTACATGTTATCAGGTTCAGATGACATTAGATCCTACTCTTCTGTTATTTAATGATTAGAGGATAGAAGACTAGGACTTAATAGGGTGGACATGTAAAGACTATTCAGGAAGCAGAAAAGGGACAGGAAGGAATAGTTGGAATGAGTCATGGAAATGTTAGGAAATACTTCAAGATTAGTGCTGAACTGAGGGAAAACAAATTGCAGTACAGAAATAATGAAAGAACTAAGCCTTTGTCTGTATACAGTATTTAGAAAAAAAGTGAGAACTAAGCCTTTGTCTTTAGAAGAATGAGGAACAGGAAGGGATTTAACTACACCATAAAAAATACTTCAGGATAGAGACATGGTAGACAAGGATAGGCACTTACCAGAGATGTTAAAAGACAAGAGAGTATGGTAGGAAATTACACAACCAAATGGATATCGGAAAATATTTTTTCAGCATGAGTGGTTGCAAAGCGAAATGAACTGATCAGGGACACAGTGGAAGCTGGCTTTATTAAGGGGGTTCAAAACTATGTATAATAGTTCTTTTATGTCAGCCTGTTGAAAGTTAGAAGCAGAACCAAAGGCTAGAACTCACTTCATAAAAGGTCAAGTAGGTTATTCCACACGCTACTTCCACTACTTGAAAGTTGGATATCAACTGTTAATACTAGAATAGTTTATGAATACATTATACAAGTTATCCGTTCACCTTCATCCCTTAGTCTTAATTTTATGTGTACCTCTTTAACTTTAGCAAAGAAGAAGAAACACAATATCATGGCTGAAATAATTGATAAATTACTCTCAATTAGGGGGAGAAAATCATGAGAGTATTTTGTTGGTCTGTCCTGGATTTGTCAAGTCACAGTAATTTTGACAGTGGTCCAGAGCAAACCAAAACATTGTCTTTAGTTTCCTTTCTTGAGTGCTAGTTATTTTTTAATTCTTTAGTGATGTAGATGCATTATTTCAGTTAAAGATGGCAGAATATTGCTAAAAAATATTTCAAATGTTTTTTCTTCTGTTTTATTCCTTACAGAGGCCTCAAGTACTTACTGGAATGGCACAATTTATCACGTATCTACCTGTTCTCAATGACGGAGAACATGAGATCAGTTATTATTAGACACAAAGAAGCACTGCTAACAGAAGAAGTGAAAAACAAATACAATATTGATGAACGGCGAGTGTTGTCAGCAGCAACATTACCCGAACTAGATGAAGTCTACACCAGGTCAGTCAAGAATTATTACAGTATCCACCCAAATTGCTGGGTGGGGTATGGTATTTAAAGCATATTTAAGAGGAATATGTTAGGCGTGGAGTTAAAAAGATAAAGAATCACACACAAAGTGGGAGTTGTCACAGCTGCTCTTTGCTGATGACACTGTGCTCTTGGGAGATTCTGAAGAGAAGTTGCAGAGATTGGTGGATGAATTTGGTAGGGTGTGCAAAAGAAGAAAATTAAAGGTGAATACAGGAAAGAGTAAGGTTATGAGGATAACAAAAAGATTAGGTGATGAAAGATTGAATATCAGATTGGAGGGAGAGAGTATGGAGGAGGTGAATGTATTCAGATATTTGGGAGTGGACATGTCAGCGGATGGGTCTATGAAAGATGAGGTGAATCATAGAATTGATGAGGGGAAAAGAGTGAGTGGTGCACTTAGGAGTCTGTGGAGACAAAGAACTTTGTCCTTGGAGGCAAAGAGGGGAATGTATGAGAGTATAGTTTTACCAACGCTCTTATATGGGTGTGAAGCATGGGTGATGAATGTTGCAGCGAGGAGAAGGCTGGAGGCAGTGGAGATGTCATGTCTGAGGGCAATGTGTGGTGTGAATATAATTCAGAGAATTCGTAGTTTGGAAGTTAGGAGGAGGTGCGGGATTACCAAAACTGTTGTCCAGAGGGCTGAGGAAGGGTTGTTGAGGTGGTTCGGACATGTAGAGAGAATGGAGCGAAACAGAATGACTTCAAGAGTGTATCAGTCTGTAGTGGAAGGAAGGCGGGGTAGGGGTCGGCCTAGGAAAGGTTGGAGAGAGGGGATAAAGGAGGTTTTGTGTGCGAGGGGCTTGGACTTCCAGCAGGCATGCGTGAGCGTGTTTGATAGGAGTGAATGGAGACAAATGGTTTTTAATACTTGACATGCTGTTGGAGTGTGAGCAAAGTAACATTTATGAAGGGGTTCAGGGAAACCGGCAGGCCGGACTTGAGTCCTGGAGATGGGAAGTACAGTGCCTGCACTCTGAAGGAGGGGTGTTAATGTTGCAGTTTAAAAACTGTAGTGTAAAGCACCCTTCTGGCAAGACAGTGATGGAGTGAATGATGGTGAAAGTTTTTCTTTTTCGGGCCACCCTGCCTTGGTGGGAATCGGCCAGTGTGATAATAAAAATAAATAATAATAATGTTAGAAATAGGACTTGGACCTTAAAGAAAATGTGTATGCTGTGGAATATAAGATTAAAAAAAATTATCATAATACAGTAACAGTAATGTTAACAGGAAATCAGCAGGGGCCATACAGTCTGGGAATGATGGGCGGAGGGGCTAATCAGGTTTTAGCTAAGGATGGGGTAAGCAACTCCAGTTCATTGGAGCACGAGACTTTATTTGGCATCAAGACACCCCGTTGAAGAAATAAAGAATCCTGTAAACATCTTCATATCATATATGAAGAATAAAATTTTAAAAGATAAGTGAATATTACATATAATAATTGTACATAGTCCCAGAATATGAATACAGCCATCCATTTTTCTAATTTCAGGAGGATCTATGGCTTTCGAACTGTAGAAGAATTGTATCGAGCTGATAGCTCTGCCAATTATTTGCACAACATTCATGTTCCCATAGTGTTCATCAATGCTAGAGATGACCCTTTGGTGCATCCTGATATGCTTGCTATTCCACAGGCTTTTGTCAGTAAGTATAGTATAGCTAATTCTTCTATGTAATATTTAACTGAATCAAACATTTTGATAAAAATGTAAATTTTATGGCAGTATGCTATCATGTGTGATTTCAGATGAAGAGTTTAAAAAATGTGAAGAAAGTCTTTCATAGGTTATCAAAGGTGATAGAATAGTTACTCTTTGTGAGGTATATTTTCTTTTCACTATTGCTACATGTTTCCTTGTGTGTTTTATCTTCCTAAACATTTGCAATTACTGTTTCAGTAATAGAATCTAAAATGACTCTTGATTATTCTGTTCTATTCAGAGTAGTGTTTAGTAAATATTCAGGCTCAAGCTGGGATGTAGTGAGTGAGCTAATACTATTTATAACAATGGCTACATAACCTGTGCTATCCTTTGGAGTGTCCAATTAAAAAACTAGGCAAGAAATTATAACAATTGGGGGCATAATAAAGATTTCAAACTAACTTAAAATGCAGAACACAATGACACAGTGTAATTATAGGTTACACGAATAACCCACAGATAATTAATGCTCCAGGTTGGACCAAAACATCATCATGTTTCTTTCTCCTATTTGTGGGTTATTTGTATAGTAAACCATACCACATGTAGTGTTCCAGTCATGGTAGTGTGCCTTTTTGTTCTTTAATTATAGGTTATATTAATACTGCAGTATATGAAATTGTAATTAGCAAGGGGCTAGTAACCCCTTCTCCTGTGTATATTACTAAATTTAAAAGGAGAAACTTTTGTTTTTTCTTTTGGGCCACCCCACCTCTCGGTGGGATACGGCTGGTACGTTGAAAGAAGAAAGAATATGAAATTGCCATGAATTTAATCTACTATTCCTATTTTTTTTTTTTTTCAGAAAATCACAAGAATTCCTTGTACATTGAAACAGAGCATGGAGGTCATCTAGGCTATTATGACGGTGGATATCTTATTCCACAAGCAGTCACATGGTTGGACCGCACAGTTCTCTCGCTTGTTACTGCACTAGTCTACAATCAGTAATGCTTTATGCTGCAGAATTGGTGCATACATCATTTGAATGAAGCTCACTCTTTATCAATAATGATGCATCAGTTTCATTAGTCATGGTGACAAGTTTTCAGTGTTGTAAATTCTTATCTTTGCATAGTATATCATATCCTTATCTTCTACTATTTAGAAATTTCAAACTGTTTTAGTTTCTTAAAGATTTAATGTCAAATTGCAACCGTGAACACTTATGGTGAAAATATTAAGTCTTAATTTAAAAGTAACACATGATAGTTCGTTATATCAGTCCAACATTGATAGTGTTGCATAAAATCATGGCTGAATATTTTGGATAGTACTGTATATCATATTTTTGTTCATAAATATTTATCTTATATGTTATGTGGTAGATTGAATGTATTAATACAAATGTTAAAGTTTATAGTATCTGAAACATGGTCATGATATAAGTTTTAAAACAGCTTACTTGTACATGCTATTAAAATTTAATTCTTTTTATGTAATTGAAAAGTCACAGGTTTCTACTTATGTTGTCCTGTGCCCTCTCCTCCATGAGTTGCCCAGTAGCATGCTGTTATGGAGGTTATGCACAAAAATTTAAATTATTTTTAATTATAATGGACTGGTTGCTCAGTGAATGACAATAGCAATGATTTGAGTTGTGATGGTAGAAGTTACGTACTGTATTAACTTGCCAGTACATAATTTTTTCATGTAAATTCTTATAGATATGTGAATCATTTAGCAGAAAGAAAAGTATGTTTCAGCAGCAATGCAGAATTTTGTCAAGCATAGGCTTTATCTCTGCTGTCATTCTGTATCTTTTTTCCTGATAATGAAACAGTTAATAAAACTTAGAAGACTTATAAATAAGAATAAGGGAACAACTGTTATTTTTGCTAAATAGTAACTATGCACAAAATATATTTATATTACAAAAGCATTATATTGTTGTAGACAAATTTGAAAAACTGATGCATCTGTGATGTGTTGTCTACCTATTACAGGTTTATTGCAGATTTAATTCATATTTGTGTAGTAAGTTTGCCTGTTATTGATGCACAAAAGTTTTGGTTAAAGATTCTCAAGACATTAGGTTTTATTTATGCTCATACGGATACAGTTTTGCAGCAATTTCACTTTTTCTGTAGTGAGGAAGAACCATGTGTGAGAGTGGTGGAGGTGAGTGAGGCTGTGGGTAAAGCAGCTGGGATTGATGAGATCAAGACAAATGTTAAAAGCAGGTGGGAATATAGTTTTGAAGTAGTTGGTACTCTTGTCTAATAAATGTATGAAAGAGGGGAAGGTACCTTGGGATTGGTAAAGAGCATGCATAGTTTTTTTTTTTTTTTTTTTTTTTTTTTTTTTTTTTTTTTTTTTTTTTTTTTTTTTTTTTTTCTTTCAACAAGTTGGTCGTCTCCCACCGAGGCAGGGTGACCCAAAAAAAGAAAGAAAATCCCCAAAAAGAAAATACTTTCATCATCATTCAACACTTTCACCACACTCACACATTATCACTGCTTTTGCAGAGGTGCTCAGAATACAACAGTTTAGAAGCATATACGTATAAAGATACACAACATATCCCCCCAAACTGCCAATATCCCAAACCCCTCCTTTAAAGTGCAGGCATTGTACTTCCCATTTCCAGGACTCAAGTCCGACTATATGAAAATAACCGGTTTCCCTGAATCCCTTCACTAAATATTTCCCTGCTCACACTCCAACAGATCGTCAGGTCCCAAGTATCATTCGTCTCCATTCACTCCTATCTAACATGCTCATGCACGCTTGCTGGAAGTCCAAGCATGCATAGTTCCTTTGTATAAAGAAAAGGGGACAAAAGAGAGTAAAAATTTTAGTGAAATAAACATGTTGAGTATACCAGGTAAAGTGTATGGTACAGTTATTATTGAAGAATTAACAGTAAGATGGAGAGTTGGATCACAGATAAATGAGGAGGCTAAATTTAGGAAGGATAGGGGATATGTAGACCAAATGTTTACATTAAAGAATGTAAATGAACGATATTTAGATGAAGGTAAGGAGGTTTTCATTGCATTCATGGATATAGAAAATGCACATGATGGGGGAGTTATGTGGTAGATATTGCAAATGTATGGAATAGGTGGTAGGTTACTAAAAGCCATTAAGAGTTTTTGAGGATATTGAGGCTCAAGCCCTTGTGGCTTAGCGTTCTTTTTGATTATAATAAAAATATTGAGGGGGGGATATAGTGTTGGAGTGGTTGGTACTTTTGTTTAATAAATGTATGAAAGAGGGGAAGGTACCTAGGGATTGGCGGAGAGCATGTATAGTCCCTTTATATAAAGGGAAAGGGGACAAAAGAGACTGTAAAAATTATAGAGGAATAAGTTTACTGAGTATACCAGGAAAAGTGTACGGTAGGGTTATAATTGAAAGAATTAGAGGTAAGACAGAATGTAGGATTGCGGATGAGCAAGGATGTTTCAGAGTGGGTAGGGAATGTGTAGATCAAGTGTTTACATTGAAGCATATATGTGAACAGTATTTAGATAAAGGTAGGGAAGTTTTTATTGCATTTATGGATTTAGAAAAGGCATATGATAGAGTGGATAGGGAAGCAATGTGGCAGATGTTGCAAGTTTATGGAATAGGTGGTAAGTTACTAAATGCTGTAAAGAGCTTTTATGAGGATAATGAGGCTCAGGTTAGAGTGAAGAGAGGGAGACTACTTCCCGGTAAAAGTAGGTCTTAGACAGGGATGTGTAATGTCACCATGGTTGTTTAATATATTTATAGATGGGGTTGTAAAGGAAGTAAATGCTAGGGTGTTCGGGAGAGGGGTGGGATTAAATTTTGGGGAATCAAATTCAAAATGGGAATTGACACAGTTACTTTTTGCTGATGATACTGTGCTTATGGGAGATTCTAAAGAAAATTTGCAAAGGTTAGTGGATGAGTTTGGGAATGTGTGTAAAGGTAGAAAGTTGAAAGTGAACATAGAAAAGAGTAAGATGATGAGGGTGTCAAATGATTTAGATAAAGAAAAATTGGATATCAAATTGGGAAGGAGGAGTATGGAAGAAGTGAATGTTTTCAGATACTTGGGAGTTGACGTGTCGGCGGATGGATTTATGAAGGATTCAATTCAAATTCAAAGTTTATTCTTTATAAAGATTACAATATTGAATTTACAGAATTTGGTTGTTGTGTGGTTTACATGTAGTTAAATAATGATTACAGAGTGTACCACTAGAACGCCTAGCATGGCTAGGCATTTCGGGCAGACTTAGTTTAATTCTTTATTTTAAAATATTACAGGATGAGGTTAATCATAGAATTGATGAGGGAAAAAAGGCGAGTGGTGCGTTGAGGTATATGTGGAGTCAAAAAACGTTATCTATGGAGGCAAAGAAGGGAATGTATGAAAGTATAGTAGTACCAACACTCTTATATGGGTGTGAAGCTTGGGTGGTAAATGCAGCAGCGAGGAGACGGTTGGAGGCAGTGGAGATGTCCTGTTTAAGGGCAATGTGTGGTGTAAATATTATGCAGAAAATTCGGAGTGTGGAAATTAGGAAAAGGTGTGGAGTTAATAAAAGTATTAGTCAGAGGGCAGAAGAGGGGTTGTTGAGGTGGTTTGGTCATTTAGAGAGAATGGATCAAAGTAGAATGACATGGAAAGCATATAAATCTATAGGGGAAGGAAGGCAGGGTAGGGGTCGTCCTCGAAAGGGTTGGAGAGAGGGGGTAAAGGAGGTTTTGTGGGCAAGGGGCTTGGACTTCCAGCAAGGGTGCGTGAGCGTGTTAGATAGGAGTGAATGGAGATGAATGGTACTTGGGACCTGACGATCTGTTGGAGTGTGAGCAGGGTAATATTTAGTGAAGGGATTCAGGGAAACCGGTTATTTTCATATAGTCGGACTTGAGTCCTGGAAATGGGAAGTACAATGCCTGCACTTTAAAGGAGGGGTTTGGGATATTGGCAGTTTGGAGGGATATGTTGTGTATCTTTATATGTGTATGCTTCTAAACTGTTATATTCTGAGCACCTCTACAAAAACAGTGATAATGTGCGAGTGTGGCGAAAGTGTTGAATGATGATGAAAGTATTTTCTTTTTGGGGATTTTCTTTCTTTTTTGGGTCACCCTGCCTCGGTGGGAGACGGCCGACTTGTTGAAAAAAAAAAAAATTGAGGCTCAGGTTAAGGTATGTAGGAAAGAGAGAGAGAGAATTTTCTAGTAAAAGTAGGTCCTAGGTGTGTGATGTCACCATGGTTGTTTAACATATTTATAGATGTCATTGTAAAAGAAGTGAATGCTAGGGTGTGGGGTTAAAATAGGTGGAATCTAATACAAAATGGGAGTTGTCACAGTTGCTTTATGCTGATGATGCTGTACTTTTGGAAGATGCTGTGTTGAAATTGCAAAGGTTTGTGGATGAATATAAAAGGGTATGTAAAATAAGGAAATTAAAAGTGAACATAGAAAAGAGTAAGGTGATGAGGTTAATAAATGATTTAGATAAAGCTTGGATATTAGACTGCAAGGATGGAGCATAAAGGAAATATTCAGACATTTGGGAGTAGACTTGTCAGCAGATAGGTATATGAAAGAAGAGGTGAACCATAGAATTGATGTGGGGAAAAAGGTGAGCGGTAAATTGAGGCATCTCTGGAGACAACGTTATCCATATAGGCAGAAATGGGAATGTGTGAGGGTATAGTTGTACCAAAACTCAAATATGGGTGTGAAGCATGGGTTGTGAATGTTAAAGTGAGGAAGAGGTTAGGGGCAGTGGAGATTTTGTGTCTGAGGGCAATGTGTGATTTAAATATTATGCAGAAAATTTGTAGCTTGGATATTAGGAGGTGGTACAGGATTGCTGAAGTTATCCAGAGGGCTGAGGAGAGGTTGTTGAGGTGATTTGAACATTTAGAGAGGATGGAGCAAAATAGGATGACTTGGATGGTGTATAAATCTAGTGGAGGGAAGGTGTGGTAGGGGGTCACCCTAGGAAAGGTTGGAGGATGGAGGTAAAGGAGGTTTTTTGTGCAAGGGGCTTGGACATCCAGCAGACATGTGTGAATGTGATAGGAGTGGAGGCAAATAGTTTTGGGGACTTGACAAGCTGCAGGAGTGTGAACAAGGTAAGATTTTGTGAAGGGATTCAGAATATCTAGTTAGCGGGACTTGAGTCCTGGAGGTGGGAAATACATATAGTGCCTACATTCTGAAGGAGGGGTAGAGATATTTGCAGTTTGGGGGCATCTGAACTGGTATTAGTGCACATCTGGCAAGACTGATAGAGTGAATGATGGTGAAAGTGTTTCTTTTTCGGGTCACCCTACCTTGGTGGATGACAGCCAGCTTTAAAAAAAAATACACAAGCACACACATACATACATTCATTCATTCATTTATTCATTCATTCATATTCACATGTTTTATACTGTCCATCTCCCACCAAGGTAGGGTAACCCTGAAAAGAAACTTTCACCATCGTTTACTCTATCACTCTCTCGCCAGAGGCATGCCCCTCCAAACTGCAGCAATCCCCACCTTTCCTTCGGCATGCAGGCACTGTACTTATATATTTTCATTGTTACTGCCATAGTTCACTTTGCCTGTTCTCCTTTCAGAATGGCCTACCTTCAAAGCAAACACTATGACTTTTTAACTGAAACTTACAGTAAACCCTCGATACAATGCATTAATGGGGGGATTGGCTGAGGTCCTTTAAATAAGAATGTTAAAAAAAAAATCTCTTAGGTACACTAAATTAAAAGTACAATTTACCCAGTGGATTTTGCCCATTATTTTAAAAGTTCATTATATCAAAGATTTACTGTACTTAAGCCAACTTTGACTTTTCTTGTTAGATCATATGATTACCCTTTTCACTACTTCCCTTAGCTGGTAGTTTCCCTCAGCCTAGCAGCACTTTATGACCCATACAGGTTTGGCACATTTTGTGATTATAATAACAATGTTAGGGAAGTGTAATTTTAAGTATATTTATATATGTATTGGCAAAAATGTTGCTGATGCATAAAGTATAAATGCGTTCCATTCCTGTTACATATGAATACAAGATCACTTGAAGTTTGTCAACACTTTGTACACTGTTCCTTGTGGTGCTTACCTTAAGAAACTGTAATTGCTGCCAAATAGAACTAGTCAGTGTTACCAACAAAAAGTACAGTACTGTATTACATTATAAGGCATATTTTATGAATCGTTATCTCCAGGTAACGCTTTACTCTCCGTGCACATTCTATATTTATTTTTAAACTTACATTTGCTGGCTTTACCTGTTTGGTATTTAAGTACTGCACCATGGGAATTTTGTAAGTATAGTACTGTATGTATTGTCTCTAGCCCTAAAGACGTACCAGAAGCACAAATTGTTATCACTCCATTAAATTAGCTGTGATTTTGCAAAAAAAATTCTAAGTACTGTACAGTCTATAACAGTGATAGTGTACGTATTATCTTGTGCACTCTTGGCCTAGAGTATTGAATTGATAGTAATGCAGTCTACATCTTACAATGCTATTTATGATACAGTATATAACAGAAGACATTACCAGAATACATTTTCAGAATTTGCCATATGAGATGTCTAGTCTTTGAAGATTTCAGAAGCATAAGATATAAAATTTGACAATGCCATTATGTAACAAAATTAAACTATTTAAAATACATTTTCTTTTCTTTAAAAAGTCTTACTCTCTTCACTCATTGGAGTGAAGCAAAAACTCACATTTCACAAAACACAATATTATAAACATTTGTAAGGGATATTATGGTAGAAAACTTTCTTCCGATTGTTAATAAGACCCCTGGCTACCTTCAAGAAGGCACTGGACAGGCACCAAAAGTCAGTACCTGATCAGCCGGGTTGTGGTTTGTATGTTGGTTTATGTGCAGCCAGCAGTAACAGCCTGGTTGATCAGGCCCTGATCCAACACGAGACCTGGTCACAGACCAGGCCGTGGGGGTGTTGATCCCCAAAACCCTCTCCAGGTATACCTCTTCAAGGGGGGCTCCTTGGCGTGGTGAAGAGGCTCTTGGTCTGAGGAATTAGCCCTGTCGGTCTTCTTCCTCAGACCGAACCTAATTACCCCCCATTCTCCCCTCCCCTATCCCATCCTCCCCATCCTCCCCTTTTTCCATTCCTCCTCCTCCTCCTCACCCCTCCCTTTTGCCCTTCCTCTTTTTAGCCTTCGTGATTTCTCCCACAGGCGTGCTAGTTCCTAGGTAGGGGAAAGGACACCGGGGTCGATCCCATTCCGTTGAGGTTTCTTGGCGGTGGCGTAGTTTGCCGTGGAATCTGGATTGCCTAGGGATGTCCCGATCCCTCTCCGGTATCCCGGAGTAGCTTTGGGTGTCTTTTGGGCGACGGGTGTATCTCTGGAAGCCACCTTTCGGATTCCGGGGGTGGTGGCTGAAGGAGGTATGCTTTGTGGCGGATATCCGGCCGCCCTCTCTTTTGTCCACCGAGGTAGCTCGGCAGATGTGAGGTTGCTATCCCGGATTGCTGGTTTACTGGCATGAAGGGTAGGGTATGGCACGGGTTCCATGCTGCATCTGCGCTACTAGCGGTGTCGAGTCCTCTTGGGCGCGGAGGGAGATTTCCGGCCCTTTCATTCCTCCTGGGAACTATTCCTCCCCGCTCCCCCCTTTTTTTATTCTTTTTTTTGTTTTTATTTTCTTTTCTTCTTTCTTTTTTTTTCTTAAAAACAAAAAGCAAAGGAGTAACCTAACCATGGCAGCCCTAGTCCATGAAACCACTACCCCCGGGCCCCTTCTTGATACCGCACCCCATTCTGACCCTGCCTTGTGTTTAGACCACTCTTCGGACACTCCTGATGCCCCTGTACCTCTTGCTGGTGCTGTTTCCTCACCCGCTTCAGGTACCGGGGCTTCGACTGACTCCTTCGATTTGTCTGAACTCCGCTCTCCTTTGACTATGCTTCCGGCTTCTCCCTCTACGGTACGGCAATTTTCGAATCGCCCACCCATTTCATGCCGGACCAACTCCGGTCCTACTCCTAAACGCCAACGTCAATCTCCTGATGATGCTCCGTCGTTACCTTCCCATTCTACTCGGAAACGACCGACACGTCAAGCACTCCCTCTCCACGCTCAGTTTCGGACCACACAATGGACTAAATTCTTTACTTTAAGACCAACTTCTTCTTCTGCCTACCTTTCTGACCATAGTATTGCCAAAGCGCTCCTGCGTCATGTTGGCAGAGATATTTCATTTCACGCTCTCAAGAGCGGTACGCGCATCGTCACTGTCCAGAATGCTACCCAAGCTCATGATCTTTCTCTCCTTTCGAATATCGATACTACTCCTATCACTATTGAAAAACATCTTTCTCTCAATTCTTGTAGTGGTACTGTCATTCTGCCCCATACCATAGTCCAACAGAATTTCCAGTCATGTGGCAATGACATTTTTGAACAGCTGGAACTCCAGGATCTCCCAATCCTCAAAGTAGACACTTATGTCCTTCCTGCCCGGGGGCGGAGACGTTACCCTTGCAATGTGGCTCGTTTAACTTTTGACAGCCGAGAACTCCCGTCCTCTGTATATGTCGCGGGACATCGGTTACAAGTTCGAAAGGTGATACCTACACCGCAACAATGTAGAAATTGCTGGCGTTTTGGTCACCCAGCGAAATATTGCAGATCTATGGCCGAATGCCCAGTCTGTGGTGCCGACAACCATTCTAATACATCTTGCAGTCAACCTCCATCTTGCCTTAATTGTAATGAAGCTCACCCTTCGTACTCCCGCCGTTGCCAGGTCTACTTAAATGAACGTGAAATCCGTTGCCTCAAAGAGGCAGAAGGTCTCCCTTATGCTATGGCAGTTACTCATCTCCGCCTCCAAGGGAGACTACCCCGTGTTTCTTATTCTCGTGTTTCCAAACATCCCCCCACTTCTGGGGTCCCATCTTCTGCAGCCTCCTCTGTTGTTACCCCTCCCATAGCCATTACGGCATCTAATCCTTTTGCTGTCCTTGGCTCTGACGTCCCGACTACAACTCAGTCTGTTCTCACATCTTCGCGTCCTTCCTCACAAGCCCCAGTATCGACAAGACCTCGTACGACACCTAATACCAATCGCCCCTCTACTCAGAAGTCCAAAAAATCCACATTGCTCAAATCTTCTTTGCCCCTTCCTTCCCTTCTTCCACCTCCACACGTTACCTTTCCAGTCTCTGTACCTAGTTCTTCCCCTCTCTCTGGCTCTATTACAAGTGTGGAGATTCACCCTCCTCCTCGTACTATGCCTTCCACCCCTGTCCCCTCCCAAGTTTCTCCCTCTTCTGTCACCTCCCAGGTTTCTACCTCTTCTGTCCCCCCCCACACTTCATCTCCAGTCCCTTACACTTTTCCCTCCCCCTCTACTTTGGTACAGTCCATTACTGTCCCAATCTTTACTCACCCTCCTCCTCCTATCTCCAATATGGTTTCCCATACATCTTTGAATTCAGAAACACTTGAAGCCATTTCAGAATATATTGCAGAGACTAAACCTTCAATGGACACTGATTCACTTCCTGTTCCTTCTCTTCCCTCTCCTCCATCTTCACAACCCCATTCTTCGCAACGCTCCGTTCCTTCGCTACTTGAACATCTTCCAATGCCACCACACGTTGACTTTTCTAACCCCTCTAGTCCGTAGGTGCCTTTACCTACAGATTCCTGATATTTTCTTCATCGCCAATCATGGCCTATTTACAGTGGAATATCCGCGGCCTCAGGGGTAATCGGGGTGAGCTTCAGATGTTGCTTTCCAGGTTTTCCCCTGTTGGTGCTTGCTTACAAGAACCAAAATTACACTCGGCTGTTTTCCAACCTATCTCAGGCTATAATTTATTGTATTCTTCGGATCCTTTCTCAGATGGGACCTTTAATGAAAGTGCCCTTCTTCTACGCAATGATATTCCGTACTGTCAACTATTTGTCCATACCTCGCTGCATTACACTGCAGCCCGTATCCACTTGAATAAGTGGTTTACAATATGTTCTTTATATCTCTCTCCTTCTCGAGCATTTTCTATCCCAGACTTTGCCTTTCTTGTTTCATCCTTACCACCACCACTTCTGTTACTTGGTGATTTTAATGCCCACCATTTCCTCTGGGGGGGGTCTCATTGTGACTCACGTGGCATTCAGTTGGAGGCTTTTCTTGCCTCTCACCCCCTCCATGTTTTAAATACGGGTACTCCCACCCATTTTGATCCTCGTACTCATACTCTCTCTTGCATCGATCTATCAGTCTGCTCTTCCTCCACTGCACTAGACTTCACCTGGTCTGTTCTACCAGACTTACATGACAGCGATCATTTTCCGATCATTCTTACTTCTCCTTCCTATTCACCACCTTCCCGTAGCCCTCGCTGGCAATTTGATCGGGCAAATTGGGATCTTTACTCACACCTCACTGCTTTTAGTGAGGTTCCTTCTTCATCCTCCATTGATGAGCTCCTACACATCTTCTCGACATCAGTTTATACCGCAGCTTCTCATTCTATACCCCACACCTCAGGCAGGCATTCTCAGAAGTGTGTGCCTTGGTGGTCTCCTGCTTGTGCTCGTGCAGTACGTTTGAAACGTGCTGCATGGGGCAGGTACCGGTACAATAGAACCGCTGAGAGACTTGTTGATTTTAAGCAGAAGCGTGCGATCGCTCGCCGTGTCATCCGTGAAGCTAAACGCACTTGTTGGCGAGACTATGTTTCCACCATCACCTCTGCTTCTTCTATGAGTGCAGTCTGGAAAAAAGTGAGGAAATTGAGTGGTAAATACTCTCCTGACCCGGCTCCTGTTCTACGGGTCACTGGTGTTGATATAGCAAACCCTCTCGACGTTGCCATTGAACTTGGCACACATCTGGTCCGTATTTCCCGAGGGCTCCATCTATGCCCCTCGTTTCTTTCCTCAAAGTCTGCCAGAGAGTTAGTACCCTTGGACTTTTCTTCTCTCGGAGAAGAACAGTATAATGTGCCTTTTACACTTCAAGAACTGGAGGCAACGCTCTCAGCTTGCCGATCATCGGCAGCTGGGCCTGATGACATTCATATTCGTATGTTACAACATTTACATCGGTCAGCCCTTGTAGTCCTCTTACACCTCTTCAATCTTATTTGGGCACAAGGAGTTCTTCCCCAGCTGTGGAAATCTGCCATTGTTCTCCCTTTCCGCAAACCGGGTACTACAGGACATGATGCCTCCCACTATCGCCCCATCGCTCTTACAAGTGCAGTTTGCAAAGTGATGGAACGCCTCGTAAATCGACGTTTAATGTGGTATTTAGAGACTCACAACAGTCTCTCCGCTAGTCAATATGGCTTTCGTAAGGGTCGTTCTACCATAGACCCCTTACTACGCTTGGATACGTATGTTCGTAATGCCTTTGCGAATAATCACTCAGTTATTGCCATATTTTTTGACCTTGAGAAGGCATATGACACAACTTGGAGGTATAATATTTTGGCCCAGGCCCATTCCTTAGGCCTCCGAGGCAATCTACCATCCTTCCTTAAGAACTTTTTAACTGACAGACATTTCCGTGTTCGAGTCAATAATGTTCTTTCCCCGGACTTCGTCCAAGCTGAAGGTGTCCCTCAGGGATGTGTTCTAAGCACAACACTTTTTCTCCTTGCTATAAATGATTTGGCCTCTGTTCTTCCACCCAATATTTGGTCATCACTCTATGTTGATGACTTCGCTATTGCTTGTGCAGGCGCTGACTGTCACCTTATTGCAGTTTCTCTCCAGCATGCGGTCGACCGTGTTTCCACTTGGGCCACCACACATGGGTTTAAATTTTCAAGTACCAAAACTCACCAAATTACTTTCACTAGACGCTCTGTTATCTCCGATCATCCTTTGTATCTCTATGGCTCCCGTATCCCCGAACGTGATACAGTCAGGTTTCTAGGCCTTCTCTTTGACCGTCGGTTAACCTGGAAACCTCACATTACCTCTCTGAAGGCAACTTGTCACAGCCGGCTAAACCTTCTTAAAACCCTTGCTCATCTTTCCTGGGGAGCTGATCGTCGAAC
This sequence comes from Cherax quadricarinatus, assembly GCF_038502225.1. Classification (NCBI taxonomy): domain Eukaryota; kingdom Metazoa; phylum Arthropoda; class Malacostraca; order Decapoda; family Parastacidae; genus Cherax; species Cherax quadricarinatus. The sequence continues at coordinate 4,624,439 of NC_091319.1, forward strand.
TCTGCTTCGCCTACATTCAGCCCTCGTTTTATCGAAACTCGATTATGGTGACCAGATTTATTCCGCGGCCTCTCCTGCTACTCTCTCTAGCCTTAACTCTATCCATCACCAAGGCTTACGTTTGTGCCTTGGTGCTTTTCGCTCTTCCCCTGTTGAGAGCCTCTATACAGAAGCAAATGTTCCATCCTTGTCTGATCGCCGTGATGCCCATTGCCTTCGTTACTATGTACGCTCTCACGATCTACACAATCCTTCCATTTATAGAATGGTCACCGATATTAGTAGACATTCTTTATTCGTTCGCCGCCCCTGTTTGCTCCGTCCCTTTTCTCTTCGCCTACTTTCACTCTTGTCTTCCCTTCAGTTACCACCTTTATATGTTCATGTAGCATCTCACTTTTCCCTACCCCCCTGGGAAGTTCCAGCTGTTCGGGTCTGTTCTTTCTCACTCCCTTGCTCGAAAGCTCAACTGCCTACGGTGGCTTCCCGCTCTCTTTTTCTTGATCACTTCCACTCTCATTCTCATGCCACCGCTGTGTACACAGATGGCTCTAAGTCTTCAGACGGCGTCGGATTCGCAGCAGTGTTTCCGGACAGCGTCGTACGAGGGCATTTACTATCTTCAGCTAGCATTTTTACTGCTGAACTGTATGCCATTCTTGCAGCACTTATTCGTATCGCATCTATGCCTGTGTCATCATTTGTAGTAGTCTCAGACTCCCTTAGTGCTCTACAGGCTATACGAAAATTTGATACATCTCATCCCCTAGTTCTCCGTATCCAACTTTGGCTACGCCGTATCTCTACCAAACATAAAGATATTGTTTTTTGTTGGGTCCCTGGTCATGTCGACGTACAGGGCAATGAACAGGCAGACACTGCTGCGCGGTCAGCAGTATATGACCTACCAATTTCCTATCGAGGTGTTCCATTTCTGGACTATTTTGCTGCAATAGCTACCCACCTTCGCACCCGTTGGCAACAACGTTGGTCAACTCTGCTCGGTAACAAACTTCATTCTATTAAACCGAGCATAGGTTACTGGCCGTCTTCTTGTCATCAGTGCCGAGGTTGGGAGACCACTCTCTCCCGCCTTCGCATTGGCCACACTCGTCTTACTCATGGGTATCTCATGGAGAGGCACCCTGTTCCTCTCTGTGAGCAGTGTCAAGTTCCAGTATCGATTAGCCACATTCTGTTAGACTGCCCTCTCTATCAACGAGCACGCAGAATTTACCTCCAACGTCGTCTTCGTTCCCCTACTCTCTCTTTACCTTCCCTTCTTGCTGATGGACCCTCCTTTAATCCTGACTCTCTCATTGACTTCTTGACAACGACTGATTTACTCCACAAACTCTGATGATACTTTTCGCACTCCCCTCAGCCCTTTCTGGTTCAGTCTCTTGCTGCCCTTTACCCTTTCACCATCCACTGCCCCGCTGTTATCCGTAACCTGTTGCTCATCCATCTCCCTTTTGCCACCTGATGCCCTCGCTTCCTTCCTGCCCTGCAGCGCTGTATAGTCCTTGTGGCTTAGCGCTTCTTTTTGATTATAATAATAATCTCCAGGTATACTAAGATAATCAAGCAGTTTCGCTTATTCTATTGAGATCCTTAACTTCTCTTCCCTTGGATACCCCCCCCCCCCACACACACACACACCATTGAGCTAAGAGACATCTTCGTTTCAGTTTAATGAGGACATAATTTAAATACATAATACATGTACTGATATTTTTTACAGTTATGCTAGCATTTCAGGCAACAATTATCCTAACACAATAAGTAATCACTACTGCACTATAGCTACTATCTAAAATATTTAGGCTATATAGTACATCAAATTATTTTTAATAGCTAATATGGAGGATAGTTTTTCTATAAGTAAAAAAACTGTGCTTAGTCTTTATTAAACTTTAAGACTGCTTATAAAATACTGATAAAAACATTATTTTAATACTTTAAAAACTAATTCAAGTTTATATTTTTCAATAGAGTACCTCATTTTTAGAATAAAGAACATAATAACAGTGCTTATCTATAAAACGCTGAAAAAATTTTATTACTTTAATCATCAGTGTACAGTACTTCATATTGTATGTGCATTAGTGGGTGGATAAGCGAGACTGGTTGGCTGGGAATAAGTACGTACCTATTTGAGTATGCAAAGGGATAAGGTGAGCACTAACTTTTGGTCCCCCATCTTAAATTTTGATTGACTGGCATAAAATGTAGTCAAATTTATTCTTCACCCCCTGTATATAACCCACTTCTACTGTACCATTGTTTATGTCATTCCACTTTTATTATGTGATTTATCTTTTGTTTGATATCTATGGATCTCTGTTTGATATCAGGAGGCCTGGTCACAGACTGGGCCACAGGGGTGTTGACCCCCCAGAACTCTCTCCAGGTAAACTCCAGGTATGGCTCATTTGAGTTTGTAATATCCGTAAGATGCCCTCTTCTTATTTACATCTTGGTGAAGAGCCTACCCTTGTCTGTGCCTTGGAGTATTTTTCATGCCATGAGCCTGTTCCCACTTGCTCACTCATCCACTGACTTTGATCTAGTTTGTGGACACACGCATGTATGCATGAACAAGTGGTATCAGCAATAAAAAGTTAATGTTGTATATATATAGAAGTGAAAACGGTATTGCATGTTTAAATCAGATGAAAGTCAGTGGGTATTAGTAATCTAGATACTGTCCTTCAAATAGGTTGAGTGTATCTGTGACAGATTTTTCATTAAAAGAGCATTCTGAAGTGTACTTAGGCTGCTGGTTAGGTTATGCATAATGACAAGACAATGTAGAGGGGTAATCTTTATAAAAGGGCAGTTTATTTCAATATGTAAAACAAAAGTTCTAACTATTTATCAGTTAGTGCGTACTGATAAATACAGAGAAGAATGACTAAAATGATTTACTGTGTAAGGAACCTCCAGTATGAAGATAGACTTAAAGCCTTAAATCTCCACTCACTGGAGAGACGTAGAACGAGGGGAGATATCATTGAAGTGTATAAGTGGATGACGGGCATAAACAAGGGAGATATTAATAAAGTACTGAGGGTGTCAAACCAGGTAAGAACCAGAAATAATGGATTTAAGTTGGATAAATTTAGATTTAGAAAGGACATAGGTAAGTACTGGTTTTCTAACAGAGTTGTAGATGCGTGGAACAGTCTTCCCAGTGGGGTGATAGAGGCTAGGACCTTGGGTAGCTTTAAGAAGAGACTGGACAAGTATATGAGTGGGAGGGGCTGGGTTTGATTGGTATCATTGGGTAACGGGAGTTATTTCGTGGGTAGCTTTAGGTAGAGGTCGTTTTGATAAGGACCTGCCTTGCATGGGCCAGTAGGTCTTCTGCAGTGTTCCTCCATTCTTATGTTCTTATGTTCTTCTTAATCAAGTTTGACTGCATTTAAAATAAATTTATTCATTCAGCTGTCATTGTATGCACCTTTTATTTTAAATCTGTCAGTTTGTATTTGAGACTACATTATTTGTTCCATGACTTCCTGGACACTTATTTTTGATATTTGCAGTAATTTTTTTTTCACTGATTCTAAATTTTAACTATAAACATCACAATTTTTATGCACTCAGAGAAGATATTAAAAAAGATACTAAACAAATATAATCTAGTGTGTCCAGCATATAACACATTTTATCAGAAGTAATGAAATATAAATCCATTGCTTGATGTTTCAGTGAAGGAGGATTTGCAATAACATCAATTTTAAGACCAGAAGGTTTGTCATAACCTAAATTTATGAAAGGCATTTCTAAAACACTAACAGCTGATGTTGCTTTCTGGGGGTCACTTGAATTGTGATATCTGTGTATACGTACTTTGGACAAGACGGCTATTGAAGGAGTGTGCTTAGACAATGACATTTAATTTATTTTGCCACTACAATAATAATTACTGTATCTGCATGACAATGTACAAGCATATATATACACACACCCTTCTGGGTTTTCTTCTATTTTTCTTACTAGTTCTTGTTCTTGTTTATTTCCATTTATCTCCATGGGGAAGTGGAACAGAATTCTTCCTCCTTAAGCCATTCGTGTCATAAGAGGCAACTAAAGCGCCAGGAGCAAGGGGCTAGTAACCCCTTCTCCTGTATATATTACTAAATGTGAAAGGAGAAACTTTCGTTTTTTCCTTTTGGGCCACCCTGCCTTAGTGAGATATGGCCGGTGCATTGAAAGATCTACACGACAAATACAAAATGTGACTTTTAAAGATGTTATAAAAAAATATATTTTTTTATAAGTGTGTTATTTTATTTGCATGTATGTACTTGATTAGTTCCACAAAAGCATACTATCAGAATTTCATATTTTAGCTTACTGAAAGTTTCAACAGAATTATTATGGTACTGCTGTTAGTGATGTCATTTGTTTTAACAGTATAAATATCTTCAGCACTTGAGCAATGAAATACAAAACAGATTCACATTTTATACCTAGTAAAAGTAGCTACATTTTGCAGATTTATACAGAATGAAGTTGACATTGTCCTTTTTTGTGTTCTGATCTTTGCTTGTAAAAGTTCTTGCAGTTTTAAGTGCCAAAGTTATATAAACATATATAAAGCATTTTGTAAAAGAAATGAAGCACACTGTACCAGAAATGTGTTTACAAATGAAGCACACTGTACCAGAAATGTGTTTACAAATGAAGCACACTGTACCAGAAATGTGTTTACAAATGAAGCACACTGTACCAGAAATGTGATTACAAATGAAGCACACTGTACCAGAAATGTGATTACAAATGAAGCACACTATGAGAAATGTGTATATGTTGTTTTTTACATGTATAATGATGACTCAGTAATTCCGGCAAAAATACTACTGTAGTTGCATAAACACTATGGTTCATAATAATAATAATAATCTAAGATGAAACAATGCAAGGCTTTATTAAATGTAACTTATTAAATAAATTACATATGTAACATTGTCATAGTGTTTAAGCTTATTTTCAGTAATTTGCCTCAGATTCCCACTGCATATTTCCAAAGAAAACTTTTATGTATAACAATGCTAGCATATATAAGAAGTTAGCATTAAAATACAGTATTGCATATTATAAAGTAATATGCTTTGCTGGCATTGTAATAGCAAATGAATATTGAACTTAAGTACTTTTGCATAGAGCACAATATTTGTGTCATATTAAATGCATTCATCAAGGCTAATGAGGTCACTTTTTTTTTATTATTATTAAATCCCTAAGTGTGGCTGCTCTAATGTATAAGACAGTGAGGTCACAAGACTTAAATTCTGTATTAGATAAACTTCTTCACATATTTAATGTTACTGTGATTCACTTTAGTTTTCATTTTATTTTACAATGTGGTGCTACTATTATAAAAATAATTCTAGACAATACTTATTGAAAGAACAAACTCAAAATTTTGTTTGAAATGATGGTCAGTGCTAAATGGGTGAGGAAATTCATTTGTATGAATTAAGGAGAAACATTTTTAATCATGTACCAGTGGAAAGAAGTCAATATATGGTTGAATATAGGACTGTGCTGACAAAGATATGGAAACAGCAAGTGGAGAGTAGACTTATGAGATGATTTATCTACAAAAGCTTTTATCAAATCTTAACAGATACATAATACTAGCTGTTAATAAAGGATATGACAGTAACTGTGAGGTCAAGCCAGACGAGAGAAATACAGAAGAGATTTATGAAGGGCTGTTGAGGTGGTTTGGGCATGTAGAGAGGATTAAGGATAGGATAATAAAGAGGGTGTATAAATCTAAGAGTGGAAGGTAGGTTGGGTAAGGGATCATCCCAGGAACTGTTGAAAGGAAGAAACTAAAGAACCTTTGGGTTTTAGGGGCTTGAGCATCCAGTAGGCTTGTGTGAACATGTTAGGAGTGAATGGAGATGCAGGTTTTTTAGTAGATGTATTGGATTGCAAGCAAGGTAATTTTTTGAAGAGATTCTGAAAACTGGTAAGCTGGACTTGAATCCTGGAAGTGGGAAGAGCAGTGCCTGCACTCTGCAGTAGGAGGGTAATCTGAATAGTGATGGAAAAACAGAGACTGAATGAAAGATGGTGAGTGTGTTTTCTTTAGGTCACCCCACCTTGCCAGGAGATAGCTGTTGAGGTAAAAAATAAAATGTTAATAATTAGAATAATAATAACAATGTTTGAGGATAAATTTAGCATCCTGTGTATATATACCAATGCTGTTGTTTGTGTTATAGATGCAGCATGCAAACTTAAGTTTGGAAATCCTTACATGCAGGCTTCAGACTTCTGTACAAGTTTACTTCTGCACTGATCTTACTAGCTCTGCTTCTGATGAGGTTCTTGACTGATGAAGACAATTGAAACAACTTTATTGCTGATTTTATTACAGGTGTTAATGATGGTATTCACTGTCTATCCTGTTTGAAGAACAAATCACCATTTTTGTTTTGGTTTGATGTTACTGTTAGATAACCTCATTGCAACTTGCCAAACTACCCTAAAAATATGTAGATTTAAAAAAAAAAAAAAATTGTTGATCAATATATTGTTGTGAATTAAAATGGTATAAAAAATAATTTTGCACTAGAATTAACTTAATAGCCTAACCTAAACTTTCTGAAAACTGGCATAATATAATTTTCCTGAATCTTATCCAACTTGCCTTAGGTCAGCCTAAATTTGGTTATGATATCTTAACAATGGAATACTGTATAATAATTTTATGATGTTATGACCGATTTTCATGGAGTTATTTCCCATCCAATTAACACCTGGCTTGTTTGGCAGAATGATCAATGATTTATAAGGAAAGATTACAAGGCCTGCCTTAAAAACCTATATTTACAGTATGTATATGTATACATTCTCCATGGGGAAGTGGAACAGAATTCTTCCTCCGTAACCCATGCGTGTTGTAAGAGGCGACTAAAATGCTGGGAGCAAGGGGCTAGTAACCCCTTCTCCTGTATAAATTACTAAATTTAAAAAGAGAGACTTTGGTTTTTCTTTTTGGGCCACCCTGCCTCGGGATACGGCTGGTTTGTTGAAAGAAAGAAAGAAGATATGTATACATGTATATACAATATATACAGTGGTACCTCAGGATACGAACTTATTTCGTTCTAGAAGGCTGTTCGAGTGCTGATACTGAACAAATTTGCTCCCATAAGGAATAATGTAAATTAGATTAATCTGTTTCAGACCCCCAAAAATACACTTACAAAAGCACTTACATAAATACACTTACATAATTGTTTGCATTTTGACCCATTCGTATCCCGAGGTACCACTGTGTATGCATACATACAGGAGCCGAGACTCAATCCCTGCATCCACACTTAGGCGAGCACATACATAAGTTATTTCACTAAAAAACAAGTATATTATTACAAAGTTAATAAGTATTGTTGGTTGTTGCAGCTTAATGAATAGGACAAAAATGTTCCGGTCATTCAGTATACATGTATGTACAGTGGACCCCCGCATAACGCTCACCTCCGAATGCGACCAATTATGTAAGTGTATTTATGTAAGTGCGTTTGTATGTGTATGTTTGAGGGTCTGAAATGGACTAATCTACTTCACAATATTCCTTATGGGAACAAATTCGGTCAGTACTGGCGCCTGAACATACTTCTGGATTGAAAAAATATCGTTAACCGGGGGTCCACTGTACTTGTTAATTTTTATTGTACTGTATAAAAATAAAATATGTTCAGCATACTTAGACTATATATTGATTTTTGGGGTTAAATGCATTGAATGATATATAATACTTTTAAAAATTGTACAATATTATTATTAAATTCATAGGAAAGAACTAAACTGGTATGGGTCATACAGCACTTAGGGCAAATGAAGGCAGTTAAATTCAGTTCAAGGGAAGGATATGTTTAATTCCTTAAATCAAGAGCCCCTCACTGGCACCAAGACCCTACCTTGAGGGGAAAAGAACACACAATATTAGACTTTGATTATGGCTCAATTTTCATTTCAACATGTTTTAATCATAATCCTAGGTTTAGCATTTAAATTGACTTTTTTGTAAATATTTTTTAAAAATCAAAAATAAATTTACACTGATACCATAAGAAATCTATAGTACTATAAATATTTTTAAAATTTTGCTAAGGATCCATAACTTATGATCATCCATACTTTTAATGTCAGTACACTACCACAATATCACTATCATTAAGTGAAGACAATTTTCTTATGAAAAAAGTTATTCCAAGTTTTTGCAGTTTCTTTTGTCCAAAGCCAGTATGTAGATAAGCTCTAGTTGTGTTTAAGAGTAAAGAACAAAAAGGCACAATACCATGACTGGAATAATACAAAAATAACCTGCATATAGGAGAGAAAAAACTCATGAAGATGTTTTGGTCTGACTTGGACTGTTAACTAGTCACACTGGACTAGTTAATGGTCCAAGTCAGACCAAAATGTTGTCATAAGTGTCTTTGTGTGTGTGGTTGTGTATTGTGTTTAACAGTAATACACATATCAACACAAATCCATTGACTTGTATTTAATTAAGAGAATTAAAAACATCTTCATTGACAATTCTGTACGTTCAATAAGAATTTAACATTTAAAAGAATTGTATGAATTAAGCCTCCTTGATAATCTAAGTACATATGTTCATAGAGGGAAATGAGCTGTGAATTGCACTGGGCTTGATGTATGCCAGTTATTTGTGATAGTAAAAACTAGTCATATCTGTGCATGAAATCTGTACTGATTTAGTGGAAGGTAATTGTTAATTTTTTAGGCAAATAACAATATTATGTAAGAGTTGTTCTACTGCATTTTTATATCGGCTAATTTATGCACACAATAGTGTTGCAAATCCATGCAAAATTATTAGTCATAACCATGAATTGTGTGTTGGACTCTGTGATGGATGCATGTTTAGATGTTCATGTGGACCACATTTTATTTTGTAGTCTTTAGGGATGTTTTATAAAAGCAGCATATGTGGGGCATTTGATGTAATCACTTAAAATAAAGAATTACTTTGCTTATTTTTTTTCCTGTCCAGATATTTATGTGAAAACTAGTTCAAAAATTTGCTCACGAAGAAAAGGTTCTGAGTTCGAATCTTGAATAGAGATGGATGGTTGAATGTGTCTTTTCAGTCATTGCCCCTATTCACCCAACAGTAAACTGGTATCCAGGTTTTTATTTGAGTGTTATGAATTACATAGCTGGTGGGACCCCATTATGTCAGGGATAGGAATTGCTTAGATTTTAATCCCAACAATTCATGTCCCTGATGTATATTAGTGGGGAGGCCCTTTTCCTGGTAATGGGATAGGTTTCTGTTGATATAGGCTGTAATGAATGCTTTCCAGGGAAGAGAAGACTAAGAATGCTTCCATGTGTTTGATGTGCATAGAGACTAATTTGCAAAACTAATTTTTTCTTGTTTGGACATTCAACCCACACTTGGAGCTGTGGTCAATTGGGTATAATGGTAGGTTTAATTCAAATTCAAAGTTTATTCTCTATAAGGATTACAATGCTGAGTTTACAGAAATTTGGTTATTGTTTGGTTTAACATGTAGTAAAATTGAGATTACAGAGTGTACCACTAGAACGCTTAGCATGGCTAGGCATTTCGGGCATACTTAGTTTTATTCTTAAATGTAAAATATTACAAATTATGAGGTAAGTTGGTATTATGGCTAAGTGACTAAATACTATTTTGTGAGTTTAGCAGTGTGAATGCTTTTGTTTTGGCACAGTATATAGTTTCAGTATTGGAGTATCACAGGATTCATTATATTAAGACTGAGATTAATATTTCTGTTTATGGTCAAATGAGTGTGTGAGTGTAAGTGTGAACCACCAGGTGGTATTCGTGAAGTTAGTTGACGGGGTGTATCAGGGAGATAAGATGTTTTCTAATGGTAGTTTTGAAGGTGATGAATGTGTCTGCAGTTCTAGAGTTCTAGTCTTTGCCTCTCTTCAAGGTAGGTTCCTTGATGATGGCAAGGGACTCTTGAGCTAGGGAATTTGCCTCTTTCTCGAATCAAATCCCAGTGCCCCTGCCCCTTCCTCCTTGTTCAACCTAATCATAAAATGCTCAATCTCTGTATGACCATAGTGGGTTAAACACTTCTTGTTGATAATAATGCTCAAAAAAAAATCAAAGAAATTGGTTTTAGAAATATGCATTTTTCTGAATGTATGTGAAATTTCTTACACTATTGTGCTTTTATAGTGAAAATTAGCCATTAATTAATAAAAATATTGAAAAAAACATGTATTTGCATTTGAGGGGGAGTTGCCTCCCCCATATGTTCATCCTGTGGGGCAGCCACTGTATAGAAACTCTTCAGTCAGGTGACCAGGCCAGTGTCCTGTTCCTTTAATTAAGGTATGCTGAAGTTGAACATATTTATATAGCCTTCAAAGGGGGGAGGGGGAATGCCGTGATGCTGGTGAAGAGCTCTTAATCCAATAAATTGGAACTACACTTTTCTGGATCAAATTATATGGGTTTAGCTCTCATGAACATAAAATACTGAACTTGTACTGATTATTATTATTATTATTATTATTATTATTATTATTATTATTATTATTATTATCAAAAAGAAGTGCTGAACCTACAAGGGTCATGCAGCACTGAAAGAGCTGTATGACCCTTGTGGGTTTAGCACTTGATTATGGTTATAATGATACTAATAATGATAACTGGCCTAGCATGCACAGTCACTGCTACAAAGCTCAGAAGATCGTGTGGAGGACCTTATATATCTTTATTTACTACAAGTACATGTACAAGGTATACAGGCTTAGCTGACATCAATGACATACTACTATATAGAAAGCCATTTATTATGCTGAGCATTTTGCTCAAATTGGGTCAGTTTTGTCCCAGGATGTGACCCACACCAGTCGATTAACACCCAGGTACCCACATTTTGAACTGGTGGGTGAATAGGGACAAGGACAGCAAGCGACTTACGGAAACACGTCCCTAATGTTTCTCAGCCCTACTGGAGGAGATTCAAACCCCAGACCTCAGTGTGTGAACTGAGTGCGCTAGTGATCGAGCTATCGGGTTTTCACAGTAATCTCACTCCAAATCTATTATGAACAATGATGTATGAATCATTGATTATAACAATAATGTCTATTACGAAAGTGAATTAAAAGCAGCTTCATTAGTTTTATATAGGAGGGGCTTAGGGGTGGCCGCCTGGTTGGCAGAGGGGGCTATGCGACTTGATTCAATATTATTTTTTATTTTGGGTGGGCTGTTGGAATATTGATGAGGCTTCACCCCTCCTTGCCCCCCTTCCTCGGTGCAATCCCTGTAGTGAGGCTATTTCTTCAAATATTTTTTGCAATACAGTTGGTAAATTCATAGAACTGTAAACTTAATGGCAATTTATTTAACATTCCACCAGCTTGGTTAAAGAGGGCTCCACCACTCTTCTAATGATTATCTCCATAGCCTTAAAAACTATGCATGTTAGTGATACCTGGAGTTTACCTAGAGAGAGTTCCGGGGGTCAACGCCCCCGCGGCCCGGTCTGTGACCAGGCCTCCTGGTGGATCAGAGCCTGATCAACCAGGCTGTTGCTGCTGGCTGCATGCAAACCAACGTACGAGCCACAGCCCGGCTGGTCAGGAACCGACTTTAGGTGCTTGTCCAGTGCCAGCTTGAAGACTGCCAGGGGTCTGTTGGTAATCCCCCTTATGTATGCTGGGAGGCAGTTGAACAGTCTTGGGCCCCTGACACTTATTGTATGGTCTCTTAACGTGCTAGTGACACCCCTGCTTTTCATTGGGGGGATGTTGCATCGTCTGCCAAGTCTTTTGCTTTCGTAGTGAGTGATTTTCGTGTGCAAGTTCGGTATTAGTCCCTCTAGGATTTTCCAGGTGTATATAATCATGTATCTCTCCCGCCTGCGTTCCAGGGAATACAGGTTTAGGAACCTCAAGCGCTCCCAGTAATTGAGGTGTTTTATCTCCGTTATGCGCGCTGTGAAGGTTCTCTGTACATTTTCTAGGTCAGCAATTTCACCTGCCTTGAAAGGTACTGTTAGTGTGCAGCAATATTCCAGCCTAGATAGAACAAGTGACCTGAAGAGTGTCATCATGGGCTTGGCCTCCCTAGTTTTGAAGGTTCTCATTATCCATCCTGTCATTTTTCTAGCAGATGCGATTGATACAATGTTATGGTCCTTGAAGGCGAGATCCTCCGACATGATCACTCCCAGGTCTTTGACATTGGTGTTTCGCTCTATTTTGTGGCCAGAATTTTTTTTGTACTCTGATGAAGATTTAATTTCCCCGTGTTTACCATATCTGAGTAATTGAAATTTCTCATCGTTGAACTTCATATTGTTTTCTGCAGCCCACTGAAAGATTTGGTTGATGTCCGCCTGGAGCCTTGCAGTGTCTGCAATGGAAAACACTGTCATGCAGATTCGGGTGTCATCTGCAAAGAAAGACACGGTGCTGTGGCTGACATCCTTGTCTATGTCGGATATGAGGATGAGGAACAAGATGGGAGCGAGTACTGTGCCTTGTGGAACAGAGCTTTTCACCGTAGCTGCCTCGGACTTTACTCTGTTGACGACTACTCTGTGTTCTGTTAGCGAGGAAATTATAGATCCATTGACCGACTTTTCCTGTTATTCCTTTAGCACGCATTTTGTGCGCTATTACGCCATGGTCACACTTGTCAAAGGCTTTTGCAAAGTCTGTATATATTACATCTGCATTCTTTTTGTCTTCTAGTGCATCTAGGACCTTGTCGTAGTGATCCAATAGTTGAGACAGACAGGAGCGACCTGTTCTAAACCCATGTTGCCCTGGGTTGTGTAACTGATGGGTTTCTAGATGGGTGGTGATCTTGCTTCTTAGGACCCTTTCAAAGATTTTTATGATATGGGATGTTAGTGCTATCGGTCTGTAGTTCTTTGCTGTTGCTTTACTGCCCCCTTTGTGGAGTGGGGCTATGTCTGTTGTTTTTAGTAACTGGGACGACCCCCGTGTCCATGCTCCCTCTCCATAGGATGGAAAAGGCTCGTGATAGGGGCTTCTTGCAGTTCTTGATGAACACGGAGTTCCATGAGTCTGGCCCTGGGGCAGAGTGCATGGGCATGTCATTTATCGCCTGTTCGAAGTCATTTGGCGTCAGGATAACATCGGATAGGCTTGTGTTAACCAAATTCAGTGGCTCATAAAAAATTCATTTTGATCTTCGACTCTCAGTCTGGTTAGCGGCTTGCTAAAAACTGAGTCATATTGGGACTTGAGTAGCTCACTCATTTCCTTGCTGTCATCTGTGTAGGACCCATCTTGTTTAAGTAGGGGCCCAATACTGGACGTTGTTCTCGACTTTGATTTGGCATAGGAGAAGATACTGGTAATTTATGCATATATGAATGTGTGTATCTGTATGTCTGCATACGTATGTTTGTATACATGCATTAAGTGTGTATATGTATGTGTGGTATATTTAGAAGTATGTATGTGTGATGTGTGCTCATGGATGCATGTACATGTGTATACATATGTGTACGTATGTATTCATTGCATATGTATACGTACATGTGAAGGCAATCACTCGCCCATATTTGGAAGTTTATTCCCATAGACACAGTGGTCATCTTTGCGTCATAATGTGCTGGAATGCAATAAAAATTAATGAATTCTGAGACAACTCACTCAGAAATGTTCAGGAAATGGCAAAGTATTTTATCCACAGGGGTATACTATAAACCATTCTGGAAAAATACCCTGACTTTGGTCACTGCCGGTAAAGCATTACCATGTGTGTGTACTCACCTAATTTTGGTCGCAGGGGTCGATTCATAGCTCCTGGCCCCAAACTATGTAAATAGTTCATCACCTTTGTAATTTGTTCAGCTATTGAAACTTTGGGGTCCAGTCCATGGACCCATTATGTACCTCTGTAATCTTTTGACTACCACCCACAGGATGGATCGGGGATGCATAATTAAGATGTTAAAACTACTACTTATGGAGTTCGGATTGTTCATTATTTGAAAATAATTTAATAAGCAGTAATTTAATAGTACTATGAATAAAAATAATGGATCATAATAAAAAAACAGGTAATATTTAAATGAAAAATATAAGATTTAACATAGCCTTTTTTACCGAAACTGTTAACTTAAAATTATTATCATTATAATTTTTGAAGGGGTGGAGGAGTAAGCCAGTGGAAGGCCTCAGTCAGGTGACCAAAAGCTCCAGCTGTGGGTCATCATATGATTTAAGATCCACGTCAAGAAACACTTTGTTTCCTGACGGACCTTACCTAACCTGAAGCTGTTGATATCATTAATGGGAAGGCTGCATCTGATGACCGTCAACAAGTACACTGATATTTGATTGGAGATTAGTGAGTTTTATGGTAAGTCACTACACTGTTCATGGTTCAGTCTATTCCTCTACTTAGAAATGCATCTGCATGGCTAAAACCAGTTTCAACCATGTACTGACCCCCCGGCCATTTATCGACCTTTTCGACAGTCCCATCGACCCTTAGGGTTCAATACTGACCACTTTGGGGGAACTCTGGAGTAGAGTTAACTTAAAAAAATGTCAGTTCAGAGTGTAGAAAATCGATTTTTTTAATAATAATAATAATTTTATTTCTACAAGTACATGTACAAGGTATACAGTCCTAGATGACATTGATGACATACTACTATATAGAAAGCCACTTGTTATGCTGAGCATTTCGGGCAAATTAGGTCAATTTTGTCCCAGGATGCGACCCACACCAGTCCACTAACACCCACGTATCTATTTTACTGACTGGTGAACAGAGACATCAGGTGTCTTAATGAAACACATCCTAATGTTTTCCACCTGTACCGAGGATCAAACCAGGGACCTCAGTGTGTGAGGTATGCGCTACCAATTGATCTACGGCACACATAAAGGACACCTGCTGCCGTGACCAGGCGGTTTGATTTACTGTTTATAACACCGTAACCAATAGAATGATCGTAATGAAAACCACAAATTTTTCTACTATAAAAGAATACGTAGTCGACCATGACATTGTTACAGACCAATACATACTTCAGCTAGTTATTTAATATTTGTTAAAGGTTTCAGATTAAATAAACACCTGAACAGTCAAAAATATATTAATAAATTGAGCAAATTATAAGCTACAAAGCCCACTATAACAAATCTCCCACTAAGTACTGGTGTCACGAGTATGTTAAGAAACAACACAGTAAGTGTCAGGGACCCAAGACTCTTCAACTACCTCCCAGCATACATAAGGGGGATTACCAATAGACCCCTGGCTGTCTTCAAGAAGGCGCTGGACAGGCACCTTAAGTTAGTATCTGTGGTTCATACATCGCTTTACGTGCGGCTAGCAATAACAGCCTGGTTGATCAAGCCCTGATTCACCGAGATGCCTGTTCACGGACCGGGCAGCGGGGGCACTGACCCTCGAAACCCTCTCCAGGTATGGTTTACATGTCACCATCCATCATACAGGATGGTTTGCCTGTCACCATCCATCATACAGGATGGTTTGCCTGTCACCATCCATCATACAGGATGGTTTACCTGTCACCATCCATCATACAGGATGGTTTACCTGTCACCATCCATCATACAGGATGGTTTGCCTGTCACCATCCATCATACAGGATGGTTTACCTGTCACCATCCATCATACAGGATGGTTTACCTGTCACCATCCATCATACAGGATGGTTTGCCTGTCACCATCCATCATACAGGATGGTTTACTCATCACCATCCATCATACAGGATGGTTTACTCGTCACCATCCATCACACAGGATGGTTTACTCGTCACCATCCATCACACAGGATGGTTTACCTGTCACCATCCATCATACAGGATGGTTTACTTATCACCATCCATCATACAGGATGGTTTACTTATCACCATCCATCATACAGGATGGTTTACATGTTACCATCCATCACACAGGATGGTTTATCTGTCACCATCCATCATGCAGGATGGTTTACTCATCACCATCCATCATGCAGGATGGTTTACATGTTACCATCCATCACACAGGATGGTTTATCTGTCACCATCCATCATGCAGGATGGTTTACTCGTCACCATCCATCACACAGGATGGTTCACCTGTCACCATCCATCACAAAGGATGGTTCACCTGTCACCATCCATCACACAGGATGGTTTACCTGTCACCATACATCACACAGGATGGTTTATCTGTCACCATCCATCATACAGGATGGTTTACTCGTCACCATCCATCACACAGGATGGTTCACCTGTCACCATCCATCACAAAGGATGGTTCACCTGTCACCATCCATCACACAGGATGGTTCACCTGTCACCATCCATCACACAGGATGGTTCACCTGTCACCATCCATCACACAGGATGGTTTACCTGTCACCATCCATCACACAGGATGGTTCACATGTCACCATCCATCACACAGGATGGTTCACCTGTCACCATCCATCACACAGGATGGTTCACCTGTCACCATCCATCACACAGGATGGTTTACCTGTCACCATCCATCACACAGGATGGTTCACATGTCACCATCCATCACACAGGATGGTTCACCTGTCACCATCCATCACACAGGATGGTTTACCTGTCACCATCCATCACACAGGATGGTTCACATGTCACCATCCATCACACAGGATGGTTCACCTGTCACCATCCATCACACAGGATGGTTCACCTGTCACCATCCATCACACAGGATGGTTTACCTGTCACCATCCATCACACAGGATGGTTCACATGTCACCATCCATCACACAGGATGGTTTACCTGTCACCATCCATCACACAGGATGGTTTACCTGTCACCATCCATCACACAGGATGGTTTACCTGTCACCATCCATCACACAGGATGGTTTACCTGTCACCATCCATCACACAGGATGGTTTACCTGTCACCATCCATCACACAGGATGGTTCACCTGTCACCATCCATCACACAGGATGGTTCACCTGTCACCATCCATCACACAGGATGGTTCACCTGTCACCATCCATCACACAGGATGGTTTACCTGTCACCATCCATCACACAGGATGGTTTACCTGTCACCATCCATCACACAGGATGGTTCACCTGTCACCATCCATCACACAGGATGGTTCACCTGTCACCATCCATCACACAGGATGGTTCACCTGTCACCATCCATCACACAGGATGGTTTACCTGTCACCATCCATCACACAGGATGGTTCACCTGTCACCATCCATCACACAGGATGGTTTACCTGTCACCATCCATCATACAGGATGGTTCACCTGTCACCATCCATCACACAGGATGGTTTACCTGTCACCATCCATCACACAGGATGGTTCACCTGTCACCATCCATCACACAGGATGGTTCACCTGTCACCATCCATCACACAGGATGGTTCACCTGTCACCATCCATCACACAGGATGGTTCACCTGTCACCATCCATCACACAGGATGGTTCACCTGTCACCATCCATCACACAGGATGGTTCACCTGTCACCATCCATCACACAGGATGGTTCACCTGTCACCATCCATCACACAGGATGGTTCACCTGTCACCATCCATCACACAGGATGGTTTACCTGTCACCATCCATCACACAGGATGGTTCACCTGTCACCATCCATCACACAGGATGGTTCACCTGTCACCATCCATCACACAGGATGGTTTACCTGTCACCATCCATCACACAGGATGGTTTACCTGTCACCATCCATCACACAGGATGGTTTACCTGTCACCATCCATCACACAGGATGGTTCACCTGTCACCATCCATCACACAGGATGGTTCACCTGTCACCATCCATCACACAGGATGGTTTACCTGTCACCATCCATCACACAGGATGGTTTACCTGTCACCATCCATCACACAGGATGGTTTACCTGTCACCATCCATCACACAGGATGGTTCACCTGTCACCATCCATCACACAGGATGGTTCACCTGTCACCATCCATCACACAGGATGGTTTATTCGCTCATCCAACTGTTACTAGCCTTAGCTCACACAGTAAGGGGCCGGGGTTCGATCCCCGGACGAGGGGCAGGATTCTGTATGTTCCCTCACACCTGTTCACATAGCAGGAAGTAGGTACTTGTGGTGTTAGACGCCTGGCGTGGGTAAGTAAGATCATTTAGGTACAGGTACACATCAATAGTTACATTAATTATCATACATAACAACATATGTGTAGATTACCTAGGATAACCCCCCCCCCCACAAAAAATAAAATGTGTCAATTATAACTGACAGATGTTAGCCTAAATGAGCCTAAAATAATCCAGTAGTCAAACACTGTAACGGTATTTAGGTTGTGGGTCTTTGATAATTATCAATGTATTTATTTACGATTATTTATTAGTACGCTGGGCAAAATTATATTTCGTACATAGCGAGGCTTGGTCATGGACTTGGCCTCGGGGGGCGCTGACCCCCAGCACACCCTCCAGGTACGGTAATTATGGATATCCGGTCCTAGTGTGAGTAAAGTGATAATTTATTGGTAACATTGTGTAATATACGATTAGCTTTCTCGTGAAATAACGTAACGTAAATTAGCGACCTAACTTAACCTTACTCCGCCATTGGTAGATATGGGGCTGGCACACCTTTGTTACACTTAATTCATCTTTATCTTCACCGTGATTGGTCAGGCGCCTCAAAACTAACCATGACTATCTCTATTTTTTTTTTTTACAAGAAATAACAATGTGTCAGGGTAAGATTATTTACGTACAGTTTTACACGATTTTGGATATATACAGTTCTGTTACATAATAACATATGTATATGTTAGGATACCTGATCAGCCGGGCTGTGGCTCGTACGTTGGATTGCGTGCAGCCAGCAGTAACAGCCTGGTTGATCAGGCTCTGATCCACCAGGAGACCTGGTCACAGACCGGGCCGCGGGGGCGTTGACCCCCGAAACTCTCCAGGTAAACTCCAGGTAACCCCCCAAAATTAAGTGACATTTCATTGGTGTCCTTATTTCCAGCGGTGTCCTTGATTTTCATTAATGCTCTTTATTCCATTTAGGGTCACATTTAAAATTATGTCCTTGATTTCAATTGGTGGCCATGATTTCGTTTGATTTTCATTGGTGCTTTATTTCATTGGGGACTTGATTTCCATTGGTGTTTTCGGTTTCCATTGGTGTCCTTGACTTTCACTGGTGTCCTTTGATTTCCACAAGTATCCTTTACTTCCACGGGTGTCGTTATTTTTATTGGTTTCCCTGACTCCAAAAATAACGGGATAAACACACTAGCCAACACAGACGGGTTTACCTGGAGAGGGTTTCGGGGGTCAACGCTCCCGCGACCCGGTCTGAGACAAGGCCTCAAGGTGGATCAGGGTCTGATCAACCAGGCTGTTACTGCTTGCCGCATGCAAACTGACGTACGAACCACAACCCGGTTGGTCAGGTACTGACTTTAGGTGCCTGTCCAGTGCTTTCTTGAAGGCAGCCAGGGGTCTATTGGTAATCCCCCTTATGTATGCTGGGAGGCAGTTAAACAGTCTTGGGCCCCGGACACTTGTGTTGTCTCTCAGTGTACTCGTGGCGCCCCTGCTTTTCATCGGGGGAATATTACATCTCCTTCCGAGTCTTTTGCTTTCATAGGGAGTGATTTTCGTGTGCAGGTTTGGTACCAATCTTGCCAGGACGTTCCAAGTGTATATTATCATGTATCTCCCTCGCCTGCGTTCCAGGGAATACAGATCAAAGACCTTCAACCGTTCCCAGTAGTTTAGGTGCCTTATCGTACTTATGTGTGCCATGAAAGTTATTTGTAAACTCTCCAGGTCTGCAATGTAGCCAGCCTTGAAGGGGGCTGTTAGTGTACAGCAGTATTCCAGCCTAGAGAGCACAAGCGATTTGAAGATAATCATCATGTGCTTGGCGTCCCTAGTTTTGAAGGTTCTCATTATCCATCCTATCATTTTCCTAGCAGATGAGGTAGATACATTGTCGTGGTCTTTGAAGGCGAGATCCTCTGACATTATCACTCCCAGGTCCTTCACATTACTTTTCCGCTCTATTGTATGGTTAGAATTTGTCATATACCCTGATACTTTTTAATTTCCTCAAGTTTCCCATATCTGAGTAGTTGAAATTAATCCTCGTTGAACTTCATATTGTTTTGAGTGACCCATTCGAAGATTTGGTTGATGTCCGCCTAGAGTCTCTCAGTGTCTTCAATGGAGGTCACTGCCATGGTAATCCGGGTGTCATCCGCAAAGGAAGACACGGAGCTATGGCTTACATATGTCAGAAATGAGGATGAGGAATAGAATGGGAGCGAGTACTGTGCCATGTGGAACAGCTTTCACCGTGGCTGCCTGGGACTTGACTCTGTTTACTATTACACTTTCTGTTCTATTTGTCAGGAAGTTATAGATCCAGCTACCAACTTTTCCTGTTATTCCTTTATCACTCAGTTTGTGTGCTGTTATACCATGGTCACACTTGTCGAAAGCTTTTGAAAAGTCTGTGTATACTACATGTATTTTGTTTATCCTCAACAGCATCCAGGACCTTGTCATAGTGGTCCAGTAGCTGGGACAGGCAGGAGTGACCTGTTCTAAACCCGCGTTGCCCTGGGTTGTGTAACTGATGGGTATGTAGGTGGTTGGCCCTCAGGCTGAGGGACTGATTACCTCAATTATTATTATTATAATCAAGGGGGAAGGGCTAAACCTGGAGGATTATACAGCGCCTTGGGGGGGGGGATGTGGAAGGCATTCAGGCTTAATTCGGGGAACTGGAGCACAGATCCAATTCCCTAAATCAAGAGCCCCTCACCAACATCAAGGAACCTTCCTTGAGGGGTGATTACCTCAAACTCCTCATCTTTCACCTTTCTCTGCACTGGACTGAAGAAGCCACTGCCAGGCGAAACGTTTCCAGGATAAAGATACCCAGATATTACACAAGTGTCTCATTTACCAACACAGATGGGTGTTAATGATGCTTCTCTAACTAACTACCAACGAGGTAATAATATAGATTTATTTATTTTAGTGAAGTATTCCTGGTGTGGGAAGGCCACAAGCCGCATTTTACCACACTAATGTTACTCTGCTTTCTTTGTCTTTCCCTTGTAATCATGGCATAAAGCCGTCGGATGAGGCA
This sequence comes from Cherax quadricarinatus, assembly GCF_038502225.1. Classification (NCBI taxonomy): domain Eukaryota; kingdom Metazoa; phylum Arthropoda; class Malacostraca; order Decapoda; family Parastacidae; genus Cherax; species Cherax quadricarinatus. Next base: position 4,645,650 of record NC_091319.1, read on the forward strand.
AGATAACGAGTCTACAGCCGTCTGTGGTATTATTTGCTACTGTAACGGGCATAAAAAAAATGTTTGAACGTAGATAAAATAAAAGTGTTGGGTAAAATAATGTTGTCAGGCACCTTGTGTTGTCATCTGTGTACAATGTCCGGACTCTTGGTTCATCTCCGGCTTCGTTTTTATTAACCTCTATTATCCTCTATGTCGTGTTAGTTCTTCTCATTGCTTGCTTCTTGCGGTTAATTACTGCTTAGAATAGTGCTGCTGTTAACTGATGACATTGTAGATTAATAGGGTAAATGGCTAACTTTCTGGACGAAGGTTTGTGCGATGTGATTCGCATGAAGTGGTTGTGTGGCAGTCAAGATGATACGGAGAGGCAGTGGCCGGACACCCCCATTTATTTTGGTGGGTCTCGTCTTAATTGTACTTATCTTGGGATTTAATTACTGGACACTCTCTTCTCAAAATGCCGACTTACAGCAGGAGGTGGAAAAATTGCAAGCAGAGTTGAAGATTAGGTAAGACGAGACCAGTTTGCCCTTGGTATGTAAAATTACTCTGCTCTCTCTCTTGTACTCAATATAACCTGCCTTATTCCACTTTAGATCATTATTTAGTCAAGCTACACAGGTAATTACTGTACATATAAGAAAGTCATTACAAACAACGGCTGTAATGGACGAATGCTGCTCTGCAGGTCTCGGCCCTTAATTATAATTTAAATTGTACAATATTAGGCTAGTTTTGCAGTGAAGATATTATTTTGTTGTGCAAATGGTAAAAAAGTAGCATAACCTAAAGAAATACAACCATAAATAACCTAACTTAACCTTACCCCCACCATCTTTTGACATCCATCATCGTACACACAGTCAGTTGTACTTATGTGTAAAGGTACACATAAGTATAATTTTAATACGAAGTGTAAATTACCTAGGATAACCCCCAAAAAAGTCAGTGACTTATTTCCATTGGGGTCTCAATAACCTGTGGCCTCCACTCCAAAACGACAGATATTAGTGCCAGGAAAAAAAGAGCCCCCCATACCACCAATCCGACGACATTTATCTTTGCAAATATACAACCAGCAACGAACAACAAAATACCTTTCATCTGTGCACTGCTTACAGAGTCAAATGCAATGTTTGTGGTTTTCACAGAGACCCATATAAAGGATCACTTGAACTATGAACTATGGATCCCGGGTTACAACTTATACAGATGTGACAGAGTGAACAGGCAAAAGGAGGTTGGCCTGTATATCACTGAGTCACTTATATGCTCAAAGCTACTAAATGCATGATGTAGTTGAAGTTTTAGCACTAAAGATTGAAAACCAAAACCTGGTCATTGTGGTTGTATACAAGCTTCCTGATGCAACGTCCCAACAATTCCAGGAACAGCTTTTCAAAATTGACCACTGTCTGGAAAATCTTCCAGCTCCTGCCCCCAACATCTTGCTCATGGGGGATTTCAACCTAAGGCACCGAAAATGGAGGAATATAGCAAATAATGTTGTAGCAGAGATAACACCAGGAGGCAGCTCAGATGAAAACTCGCACACACATGAACTTTTAAATACGTATCTGCACCAAATTCTCCTTAAACCAGCAAATAATAGAGCCTACATGATTGGAGAATATGCTAGACCTCATCTTCACTAACAATGATGATCTGATATGAAATGTCATCATATCAAAAACAATATACTCAGATTGCAACATAATAAAGGTCCAGACATGTATGTGGGGGGCCCCAGACTGACAAAAAGTGATCAGTCACCAGGGACCCTTCATCAAATTCAACTTCAATAACAAAAACGTCCTAAACGATATAAACTGGGAAGATAGCCTAAGCAACATGGATCCTAACCTATGCTAGAACAAATTAACTTTGTGGCACTTGAGGTATGCTCAAGGCATATACCCTTAAGGAAAAGGAGGAGAAGATGTAAACTAGAAAGCGAAAGGCACTCCCTATACAAGCAAAGGCAAAGAATAACATAGCGGCTACAAGAGACCAATATATTTGCAATATGTAGGGAGACACTGGTCAGAGAAATAGCAAACATCAAACTAAAGCTAAAGGAATCTTACAGGAGTCAAGAAACATGGGAAGAACTAAAAGCCATAAATGAAATTGAAAGAAACACAAAGTATTTCTTTTCTTATGCCAAATCAAAGTCGAGAATAACATCCAGTATTGGGTCTTACACAGATGGCAGCAAGGAAATTAGTGAGCTATTCAAGTCCCAATATGACTCGGTTTTTAGAGAGCCGCTTACCAGAATGAGAGCCGAAGACCTCAATGAATTTTTAATAAGAGAGACAAAATTTGGTAGGCACACACCTCTCTGATATCCTGATGCCAAATGACTTCGAAAAGGCAATAAATGATATGGCCCATGCACCCTGCCCCAGGCCCAGACTCATGGAGCTCCGTGTTCATCAAGTACTGCAAGAAATCCCTATCACGTGCTCTTAACATCCTATGGAGGGGGAGCATGGACACTGGGGTTGTCCCATAATTATTAAAAACAACAGACATAGCCCCACACCACAAAGGGGGCAGTAAAGCAATAGCAAACAGCTACAGACCAATAATGCTAACGTCTCGTATAAAAATCTTTGAAAGGGTTCTAAGAAGGAAGATCACCACCCATCTAGATGCCCATCAGTTACACAACCCAGGGAAGCATGGGTTTAGAACAGGACGCTCCTGTCTGTCCCAACTACTGGGCCACTATGACAAGGTCCTGGATGCTCTAGAAGACAAACAGAATGCAGATGTAATATACACAGACTTTGCAAAAGCCTTTGACAAGTGTGACCATGGTGTAATAGTGCACAAAATATGTGATAACGGAATAACAGGAAAAGTTGGTAGATGGATCTATAATTTCCTAACAAATAGAACACGAGTAGTAGTAGTCAACAGAGTAAAGTCTGAGGCGGCTACGGTGAAAAGCTCTGTTCCACAAGGCACAGTACTCGCTACCATCTTGTTCCTCATCCTCATATCAGACATAGACAGGGATATAAGCCACAGCACTGTGTCTTCCTTTGCAGATGACACCCGAATTTGCATGACAGTGTCCTCCATTAAAGACACTGCAAAACTTCAGGTGGACATCAACCAAATCTTTAAATGGGCTGCAGAAAACAATATGAAGTTCAATGATGAGAAATTTCAACTCCGATATGGAAAATGTGAGGAAATTAAAACTTCATCAGAGTATAAAACAAATTCCAACCACACAATAGAGTGAAAAACTAATGTCAAAGACCTGGGTGTGACCATGTCAGAGGATCTCACCTTCAAGGACCATAACAGTGTATCAATCGCATTTACTAGAAAAATGACAGGATAGATAATGAGAACCTTCTAAACCAGGGATGCCAAGCCCATGATGACACTCTTCAGGTCACTTGTTCTATCTAAGCTGGAATATTGCTGCACACCAACAGCACCTTTCAAGGCAGGTGAAATTGCTGACCTAGAAAATGTAGAGAACCTTCACTGCACGCATAACTGTGATAAAGCACCTCAGTTACTGGGAACGCTTGAAGTTCCTAAAACCTGTACTCCCTAGAATGCAGGCAGGAGAGATACACGATTATATACACTTGGAAAATCCTAGAGGGATTAGTACCAAACCTGCACATGAAAATCACTTCCTACGAAGGCAAAAGACTCGGCAGACGATGCAACATCCCCCCAATAAAAAGCAGGGGTGCCACTAGCACGATAAAGAGACAACACAATAAGTGTGAGGGACCCAAGACTGTTCAACTGCCTCCCAGCATATATAAGGGGGATTATCAATAGACCCTTGGCAGTCTTCAAGCAGGCACTGGACAGACACCTAAAGTCAGTACCTGCCCAGCCAGGCTGTGGATCGTATGTTGGACTGCGTGCGGCTAGCAGTAACAGCCTGGATGATCAGGCCCTGGTCCACCATGGGGCCTGGTCACGGACTGGGCCGCTGGGGCATTGACCCCTGGAACTCTCTCCAGGTATAGTACAAAATGGGTACTTGAGTGTTAGTCAGACTGGTGTGGGTTGCATCCCCGGACAAAATTGACCTAATTTGCCTGAAATGCAGACATCAACCATGATCTTCAAATGGGCCACTCAAAACAATATGAAGTTCAATGAAGAGAAATTTCAGATATGGAAAACTTGAAGAAATTAAAACTGTGCCAGAAAAAGAGCAAAAAAGTTATGTGAAGGACCTGGGAAGGATAATGTCAGAGGTTCTCGCCTTCAAAGACCACAACAATGTATCTACCATATCTGCTAGGAAAATGATAGAATGGGAACCTTCAGAACTAAGAACACCAAGCCCATGATGATTCTCTTCAAATCGCTTGTTCTCTCTAGGCTGGAATGCTGCTGTACACTAACTGCCCCCTTCAAGGCAGGCGAAATTGCTGACCTGGAGAGTGTACAAAGAACTTTCATGGCACACACAAGTACGATAAGGCACCTAAATTACTATGCTCTTTTCTGTCATGTCAGAGATCACAGTCATCCTATTGACTGGTCTTCTGCTAAAACTGCCTACCCTATTGCCATCTGGTTGAATCCTTCCTTATACACAACTTTCCTTGTATGAATCTTAGTCCTGGCTTTGTCTCTGTAGATGCCTTCCTTTCCCATTACAATGTAAAATGCTCCAAACTTCAGAACACCTGTGAATTAACCTGATGCTTTTTTCCCCCTTCTCCCTCTTCTCCTTTCCTCTTTCTCCTTTGGGTTTTCTTTCTTCTGACCTGGGTATTTGGTCCATTACTATTATTTCACCCCCATCCCTCTGTATTCTTGTTCCTACCATTTGTGGGCACCTAGTTCCCTTGCAGTGCTCCTCTCTCTTAGTCTTTGACTCTGCTACTACTACTACCTCTACCACCACTTTTCTTCCTTTCCTACAACCTCTCTCCCCATCCCTGTCTGCTGGCCTGTATATACTCCCTCCTTTTCTCCTTTTTGTTAGTGTGACTTTGTAAATGGTCCAAGTGAGACCAAAATGTCGTCATAAGCTCCACTCTCCTATGTGTGGGCTATTTGTGTATTGTTCCCTGGAGTGCAGGTGTGAGAGATAGGTGATAATATACACATGGGAAAATCCTAGAGGGATTAGTACTAAACTTGCAAACAAAAATCACTCCCTATGAAAGCAAAAGACTCAGCAGGAGATGCAACATTCCCCCAATGAAAAATAGGGGTGCTACGAGTACACTGAGAGAGAACGCAATAAGTGTTTGGGGGCTTAGACTGTTCAATTGCCTCCCAGCATACATAAGAGAGATTACCAATAGACCCCGGCTGTCTTCAAGAAGGTGCTGGACATGCACCTAAAGTCAGTACCTGACTAGCCAGGCTGTGGTTCATATGCCAGTTTGTGTGTGGCCAGCAGTAACAGCCTTGTTGATCAGACCCTGATCCACCACGAGGCCTGGTCTCAGACAGAGACGTGGGGGCATTAACCCCGAAAACCCTCTCCAGGTATACTCCAGGAGTAATGGTCGTAAACTATAGCCATCAGTTTGAATGGGTTAAGGGTGATAATACTAATTAGCATCAGAAATCTTACGAAGATAGATTAGTAAAGTTGCATTTCTTAAAAATAAAATAAAGGATACATTCATTATATATTTGGTGTAAAAGTGGATAAAAGGCACAGATAAAATGGATATGTCTTAATGGGCACATGTATTTTTTTGCATACAACAATGGTAACATTAGTGGGATTTAACCTGTTATAACCTAATGAAGGCAAACATTAACTTTTTTCTATTGATATGAGATTATTGTGTGATGGATCCTTTTTATTTTCTCTATGGTTTGAATGCTCAAAAGACTTAATTTATCTTGTTTGGGTATATGCTTCATGTGAATTGTAATAAAAATTTGTGGATTAATACAATGTACAGTACTTCAGTTTTAACCAGGCAAATGGAAGTATTTCCAGAAAAATATAGTGTTAGTTCAGAAAATATATTCAGGGCACAGAGAGAGAGAGATTCTCACCTCATTATTGAAATGATCCCTAGTACCAATGATGGATATTAACAGGTATATTGTGACCTAGACAATATATATACTTGATTTGAGGCAGAGCCTCAGTAATTGAAGGATTACTTGATGTAAGTATTAAGCTTTTATAATTTATTTTTCTGTCAGATTTTTTTTTTCTTTTGGGGGGGGACTTCATTATTCTTTTCGAATTTCAGTGCTATGAAACAGGAACAATCAGAGACTAAAAATGCAGCGCTTCAAGAAACAGTTCATGAGATGGACAGTATATCTGCCAATTTAAAAAAGAAACTAGAGGAAGAGAAAGATGTCCTAAAGTCAAAAGATCATGATAATCAGAAGAAAGAATACGAGATAACCAGTTTGAAGAATAAACTTGTGAAGCTCCAAGAACACATTGTGAGTACATTCTTCTTAATCAGAGCTTGAGTATTGTAAAGTAATTTATCTAATGGTAACCTTTTTCAAATTCTTAATGTAGTTGAATGCTCATACAGTAATTTATGATATACAGTGGACCCCCGGCTTACGATATTAATTCATTCCAGAAGTATGTTCAGGTGCCATTACTGAACGAATTTGTTCCCATAAGGAATATTGTGAATTAGATTAGTCCATTTCAGACCCCCAAACATACACGTACAAACGCACTTACATAAATACACTTACATAATTGGTCGCATTGGGAGCTGATCGTGAACCGGGGGTCCACTGTATTACTAATTTTTGTGCTAAATAAACTCTACTTTTCTAATTAAATAATTGAAGAATAAATTTCAGTATTGTAAGTGAAACATGATTATATATCACTAGACCATAATATTGAAATGAATGATATTTCAGCTTGATAATCATCCAAGGTAAACAGAAATTTCATACAAGTTTCATTTCCAGTATGTAGGGTAATTATAAATCTCTTCAACGTTGGGAGAACCCCCTCACAAAATTACCTTTAGTACAATAATTGAAAATGGGTTAAAACTATAATTAAAAATTATACAGATGTGCAAACTAGTACAATACTTGATATTTGGCACAGTAGAAAAAACTGTAGTAATTATAAGATTATGGCAACTTAATTAAGGGCATGGATAGTACACACTACAGTGATTGATCCTCAGCTTTCTAAATCAGTAATGTGGATCTGGACTCTCATGCCATTCTCCACCAGTGGTTGCCATTATCATTGCTCTTTTTTCTGCTCTTCTGATCTTTTCAGGGAGGGCTACTTTAGTGCCAGTGAAGGGCTTTTAATCCAAGAAATTAGAGCTGTCTTCCTCTTCCTGATACAATCTGCATAATTTCCATTCCTTAAGCTCTGTATGACCATGGCTGTAGTTCTTCCCCTTGGATATAAACAGTTATTTTCTGCTCTTCTGACTTAATTATATCAGAGGTTGTGGGCATAAATTTGATATTAACCCTTTCAGGGTCCGTCCCGTAGATCTACGGCTTTACGTTCAGGGTCCAAACCGTAGATCTACGTCATGAGCTCAGCTCACTCTGATAAACTGTGAGTGGTACATTTGGGCCTAGATATGAGAGAATACATCTATGTGGTATGTGTGCACCACATAAAACAGATCCTGCAGCACACTGTGTATAATGAGAGAAAAAAAACTGAAATCATGATTTTTTGATTAAAACAGCGACTTTGCAGTGTTTTTTCGTATGTTTTTATAGTTGTATTTGCGATTTCTTGGTCTCATTTGATAGAATGGAAGACATATTACAGAAATAGAGATGATTTTGATTGGTTTTAGCACTGGAAATGGCTTGAAACTGAGCTCAAAGTAGAGGAAATGTTAAATTTTTGCCGATATTCAAGAGTAAACAAATGACCTTACACATCTAATACACACCAGCTGGTGGGTCTAATATACATTCACAAATATGGTGATGATATTTATACAATTATTACAGTATTGCATAACAGTAAATCTTCTATTTTTTGGTGTGAATAAAAATTCATTATGTGAATAAAAAATCAAAATGGAATTTATTTGTAAAGCCTCAAAACGTAAGTAATGAACAGAGGAAACGTTAGTTTAGTTCCAGGAATACCTACATTGTTTATTCTGGACCCCATTTTGAAATTGGAATATTTTGAACTTTGTGTTAAATTGGCCAAATTAACAATTTCCGATCACTTTATTTTGTAGTTGAAACAGTTGACTTGGCGATTTCTTGTGCTCAATCGATAGCAAAGAAGTAATACTAGTGAAATAGCTAAGAATTTGGTTGACTGGAATAATGTAATTGGCCTAAACTGGGAGTCAAAGTCGGCAAAATTGTCGATTCGTAAATATCGCTGACATCAAAATTCGCGAGAGCATAATTTCGTCAATTTTCCATCAAATTTCGTACTTTTTGTTTTATTACCTTCACAAAAAGATTCTCTACCATTTCATAAGAAAAAATAACAATTTTTTTTTGAAAATTCTTGGACACTGGGGCACCACTTCAGATTTGGGCCTTGGACCCTGAAGGGGTTAAGAGAATTCAGATTGTCCAGGAGTTGACATAGTAGAAATTAACCATTAAATATTTTTAAACAGACAAGTGTGTTATCGGTTGTTAAGTTTGCTTCATGGACTTAATGGAAGTGAAGCATACTCATTAGAAGGGATAGATACCTAAAAAAATAAAAGAAGGAAACTTAAAATTAGGAGGGGAAAACGACACTCATGAACTGAATCATCTTTTTAATGTAATAGAAAAAATATATAAATGTTAATTAAACAATGTAAAGAAAAGATTTAACAGCACAGTATTTACTTTGAATGCTGATGTTATGTGTAATGTGATTGCTATATTGCTAGGTTAGCATTGGCAGGTGGCTTACAACCACGCATTTTGTTCACTAAATCATGTAATCACCAATCGTGGGAATTGTAAAAAAGCTGTAAAAGGCTGTCTTTACTCACAATGGCAGATTGATACAACAATAAACAAACTTGCATGAGAATCTCTCTTTAACATGTAAAGAGTGTTATGTGGTAACAGCTGCCTTCATGATAATCATGTCTTCCAAAAAATAACGTGTAACTTCAAACCAGCAAACATGAATAATGTAAGTCCCCACAAGACAAATGATGTGCAGATACAACCAGCACACAAAGTAATACAAGTCTACCACAGAAAATAAGTAATTATAAGATAGGAGTGTGTCTGCATAATAACCACTTCCTACTGCCATCTGAACTCCCAGCAAGACAAAACATCAAGGTTGACATCCTGAGTAATGTGTATGTTTATACCAAGATTTAACCTAGAAAATTGGTACATCCTCATGTGTGTGGGTATGGGAGGGGAGGGGAGGTCAAGGCAGTGGGAGTGGCAGGAATGGAAGTGGCAGCAGACATGTCCTGCCTGGCTGGAAGTCACTGATCAAGTGCAACTAGCCCAGGTGGTGGTGGAGGACCAATTGCTCCTGACCCTGGGTGGTAGCAGAAGCAATGCACCTGCTCACAACAAACCTGGTTATCCAATCAGTGTACCTGGATATTAGTAAAACATATAGAGAAAATTTAGCAATTACAGTACTCTCAGGGTAGCTAGGATTCTCTGCATAATGATTTAGGAGGGATTTGTGCAACATTAGTCCCAAGCAAAAGTAAGAACCTGCATTTTGCTGTATAAAAGCTATGCACAGAATTTTTTTCACCTTAATTAAAACGTATGTCATCTTAGGGATCATATTCCAGAAAATTGCATTCTTTTCTATATTAAATGCAGTACAGTATTGCTGAGTACCATAATTTCCATCTTTAATAATGTTAGCAAACACTTTCATGAAGCCATCAATTACATTTTTCTTCAGGACTAGCAGTACCGTGTTTTATTGTGGGTTCTGATACTTTGTACAGTATTAGAGATTGTCGGAAAAATGTTGAAAATAATAAGTAACATTGGAAATAAATGGTATAAAATACCGACACAATGGAAATATAAACACATATGCAGTATAATGTGATCCTTTATTGACTACGTTTCGCCCACACAGTGGGCTTTTTCAAGTCACAAACAGATCTACCTGGGGTGGAAGGGACGCGAGTATTTATAGTCAGGTTCAGAATGCTGAGGTCATGTGGAGAATGCTGCATCTGATGATGTACCGAGTGGGGTTATAGAGTCTAAAATCTTGGGTAGCTTGGAAAGGAGATTGGATAAGTTTGTGAGCAGACCTTCTACAGTGTTCTTCCATTCCTGTGTTCTTATGTGGTATAGCGATGAAGAAGTTTCTTGGCAAGTGGTTCAGCTATGTTATAGAAGCCACTATTCTGGTTGAAGTTGTCGGATATAGAAATAAGTGATGATTCCAGGATTCTTCGGTATTGAGTGTTGTCTTCTGTGGCGATAAGTCTCGAGTTTCTGTAGTTTATCAAGTGGTTGTATGAATTACGGTGTTGTACACAGGCATTCCTTGTGTCGTCAGACCTGCTTGCGTACTGGTGTTCTGAAATACGTGTTTGGAGGTCCCTTGATGTTTCGCCCACGTATAATTTGTTGCAGTCATTACAAGGGATTATGTATACCCCTGCAGAGGGTGAAAGCTTGTCCTGTCTATCACTGGTAATGTCCTTGATGGTCATGGTTGTGGAGGTAGATACTTGGAATGAGGTATTGGAAAAGATGTTGGAAACATGTTTGGCAATGGAGTTGGTGGGGAGGACTATGTATCTCTTCTTGGCAGTGTCTTCTCTGGGTGTGTTGAAGATGTTTAATGCCCGTCGTCTGCAGTCTCTGATGAAGTGACGAGGATAGTGGAGTTTAGAAAATACTTGTTCAATTATCATGCATTCTTCTTCAAGAAACTCATTGCTGCAGATTCTGAGTGCACGCAGGAAGAAGTCTATAATTACACCACGTTTAGTTTTGGTGTCGTGGTGAGAGTAGAAGTGGAGAAGATCGTTTTGGTTGGTGGGTTTTCGATAGACTTTAAAACGTATTTCAGAACACCAATACGCAAGCAGGTCTGACGACACAAGGAATGCCTGCGTACAACACCGTAATTCACACAACCACTTGATAAACTACAGAAACTCGAGACTTATCGCCACAGAAGACAACACTCAATACCGAAGAATCCTGGAATCATCACTTATTTCTATATCCGACAACTTCAACCAGAATAGTGGCTTCTATAACATAGCTGAACCACTTGCCAAGAAACTTCTTCATCGCTATCCCACATAAGAACACAGGAATGGAAGAACACTGTAGAAGGTCAGCTCACAAACTTATCCAATCTCCTTTCTAAGCTACCCAAGATTTTAGACTCTATAACCCCACTCGGTACATCATCAGATGCAGCATTCTCCACCTGACTTCAGCATTCTGAACCTAACTATAAATACTCGCATCCCTTCCACCCCAGGTAGATCTGTTTGTGACTTGAAAAAGCCCACTGTGTGGGCGAAACGTAGTCAATAAAGGATCACATTATACTGCATATGTGTTTATATTTCCATAATAAGTAACATTCTGTGAAACATTTCAGGACACCATAACTCAGCAACTAGAAGATCATGAAGCAGAGCTTTCCAAAGCCAAGGAAACTAACATCCACCTAGCCACTGAACGGGATGATGCTGTTGAAGCCATTGCTGAAAAGGATGCTCTCATTAATACACTGAAACGGCAGCTGGAACAGGTGTGTTGTTATTGCTTTGCAGGCCTACCATTAATTTTCTACTGCCATTATGTACTGTAATCATGCTTCAGTGTTAGGTATCTTCTGAAGGGATACTGTGCACAATAAGTTTTTTCACAAGTGACCTATACTTAAACTTCACGAGAAAGTCTCATACGTCTTACCTATTACTGTTTACTTCAAGGTCTACTCGCTAGGTCAGAACCTCGCTTTACACCAGCCCATTTTCTAAGTGTTGGGCACACACTGGCTGTGCCTGATTCCTAGGGCAACTTGGCAAAGATAATGTTATTGTACAATAAAGCAGTTTATTGTCACACTTAGAAAATTTTGTCTGAATGTCACTTTCAGTAAGGTAGATTTTCTTATTGACTGGGGTATAGTATACCCCAGTATACCTGGGGTATAGTATACCCCAGTTGTTGTATGAGAGTATACATGTATACAGATGTTATTTTGTGTAATTTCTAAACAATGCCTTTGAAACCACACACATTTCTTCTTGCATGCCAACTTTCTGTTTTGTTGAGATACAGTATGCTGAATAAAGTTATGTGGCAGGTCTTGTAAGTGAATGAAACTAGTTGTTTCCTTCCATTTTAATTTAAAGAGTTAGATATAGCGAATTCCCTGCCATGAGCCACCAGATATTCCACCATCACCGCTCTCTGCCAACCAAACTTAATTACATTTCTCCACAAAGCCACAACATAAAGATTGCATTTGTTAAATGTGTGGATGACTGTTGGGTAAGTATTAATCAACTTACACAGTATTATTTCAGTTTTTGTAAGTACAGAACATTAAATTTAGGGAGGAAGTATGGAGGAAGTGAATAACATCATTTGCATATTGTGGAGTGGATGCGTTGGTGGATAGATGTAAGGAAGCGAAGTGACTCGTAGAAGATAAGAGAAGGCAAGTTGTGTTGTGAGGCATTTGTATAAAGAAATAAGTTTATCAGTGGGGACAAAAAAGAGAATGGAGTGTAATTGTTCTGACGCTCATGTAGGTAGTGATGTTATGTTTGAGATCGTGTGGTATGATTACTGTGTTACGTAGAGACTGCGGAGTGAAGAAATTAAAAGATTATGATGGTATGAGAGATTGTTTTTATTATTAGCACACTGGCCGATTCCCACCAAGGCAGGGTGGCCTGAAAAAGAAAAACTTTCACCATCATTCACTCTATCACTGTCTTGCCAGAAGGGTGCTTTATACTACAGTTTTTAAACTGCAACATTAACACCCCTCCTTCAGAGTGCAGGCACTGCACTTCCCATCTCCAGGACTCAAGTCCGGCCTGCCGATTTCCCTGAATCCCTTCATAAATGTTACTTTGCTCACACTCCAACAGCACTTCAAGTATTAAAAATCATTTGTCTCCATTCACTCCTATCAAACACGCTCATGCATGCCCGCTAGAAGTCAAAACCCCTCGCACACAAAACCTCCTTTATCCCCTCCCTCCAACCTTTCCTAGGCCGACCCCTACCCCGCCTTCCTTCCACTACAGACTGATACACTCTTGAAGTCATTCTGTTTCGCTCCATGAGAGATATAGTCTTTAAATGGTGATGTTGAAGGCTTCAATTAATGGAATTGGCACTTGTGTCTAATAGCATCACAATAGCAGAGTTTGATTTTTAGGTTGATTTTCCTCTGGTTTTGGGTCACGTTAGATCTCCACATATCTTGCTGCTGTTGTTGGCATTGCTATGCCATTTATGTAGAATTAAAAACCTTTGTAGACACATTTCTGTTTACAGTGGACCCCCGGTATTCGATAAATCCGGTTTTCGATGCATTTTAACGCAAAAAAATTTCCTCGGTATTCGATTGAAAACCCGGTATTTGATACGATTCATACGAGACCTGTCCACGTGTAGCCTGAACTGCCCCGTGTGTGCTAGTGTTTACAAGCCAGCCAGTGTGCGCGCATCTAAGAATACATTCGGTACATTCCATATTATCCATATTATCACTGTGTTTGGTGCTTGTTTCTGCAAAATAAGTCACCATGGGCCCCAAGAAAGCTTCTAGTGCCAGCCCTTCGAGAAAAAAGTCGCTAATGACTTACGAAATGAAGAAAGAGATAATTGCAAAGTACGAAAGTGGAGTGCATGTGTCGGAGCTGGTCAGGTTGTATAATAAACCCCAATCAACCATCTCTACTATAGTGACCAGGAAAACGACAATCAAGGAAGCTGTTCTTGCAAAAGGTGCAACTGTGATTACGAAACAGCGACCACAAGTGTTAGAAAATGTTGAGAGATTGTTATTGGTGTGGATAAATGAAAAACAGATAGCAGGAGATAGCATCTCTCAAGCGATCATTTGTGAAAAGGCTAGGCAGTTGCATGACGATTTGGTAAAGAAATTGCCTGCAACTAGTGGTGAAGTGAGTGAATTTAAGGCAGCAAAGGTTGGTTTGAAAGATTTAAGAATCGTAGTGGCATACATAGTGTGATTAGGCATGGTGAGGCTGCCAGTTATGTTGTGCGACAGAAGTCCAGTGACTCTCAAGCTGGTCCTAGTGGCATTAAAAGAAGAAGGGAAGTAACCCCGGAAAAGGACTTGCTACCTCAAATTCTAATGGAAGGGGATTCCCCTTCTAAACACTAACACCTCTCCCCTCCTCCTATCCCATCAATCATCACCAGATCTTCATTAAAGGTAAGTGTCAATTATTTTATTGTTATTGTAATTATTCTATTGCATTAAACTTAATATTTCATGTAGTAAAACTTTTTTTTTCATACTTTTGGGTGTCTTGCACAGATTAATTTGATTTCCATTATTTCTTATGAGGAAAATTGATTCGGTTTTCAATATTATCGGTATTTGATGAGCTCTCAGGAACGAATTAATATCGAATACCGGGGGTCCACTGTATATGCTAGAATTCAACGTAAATATGAGAGAAGATGGAGTGCTAACACTATAGTGGCAGGTGGCAGAAACAACCAGCACTTCACAGGAATTTAAATTCAGAAGAAATCTGTGGTTTCACATCCAGCTAAGCAGGAATTTTGTTGAAAAGGTGATGGTTTAGAAAATACTATAAGACTTTCATACTGGAAAATGGTGATTATCTGCATCGTGTAGTATGTTGTGTTCAAAGTAGTTATACACAATACAGTAGTCCCTACAAATTCACAGGGGTTACATTCAGTGGCAGACCTACATTTTTGGGGCCCTAAAGCTTGAACTGTAGACCCAAAATTTTTAAGCAGTATGGACTAAAGTTGCTTCTGGGGCCTCTCCTGGATTAAAGGCCTTGAAACTTAAGTTTCATTAGTTTCATATTAGATCTGCCTTTGGTTACATTCCTAGAGATCCGACAAAACTAAAAGCTGTATGTAAGATTTGGATTCATTTTGTATTTCAGAGACTATATCTGCATAATACATTAATCACTAATCTGGATAATATTGACACTCATGAGAAATAATTACTGTAATATAAGAGAGATTGGAGTGGGGGAAAGCTGTTGATCCAGAAAAACATTTGATAACTGAATCTATTCACTGGTTACTCTTCAGTAAAAACATTGGAAAATCAAAATTCACAAATGCAATGGCTCACAATTTTTTAGGGATGACTGTATCATACATTTGTGCTTCTGATAAGTAGAATAAATTTTTGACAACGTCTACAGTCATAAGCAATTAATATCTTCTTTGTCTAATACAGTGTATGTGTATAGTTATGTATTGTGATTTTGGGTGGTGCTGTACAGTGGAACCTTGGCACTTGAACTTAATTCGTTCCAGAAGACTGTTCGAGTGCCGAGCTGTCCAAGTACCGAATTAATTTTTCCCAACCAATTTTCATTTTGGTTGGCTGTCATCACTAACCCTCTTAGGCCCCAGGGGGACTTAAACAAATAATATAAAAAACACCAAAAATTTTGAAGAAACGTGAAATAGTTTACAGCAAAGTTCTGATAGGTCATGTTTGTTTG
This sequence comes from Cherax quadricarinatus, assembly GCF_038502225.1. Taxonomy (NCBI): domain Eukaryota; kingdom Metazoa; phylum Arthropoda; class Malacostraca; order Decapoda; family Parastacidae; genus Cherax; species Cherax quadricarinatus. The sequence continues at coordinate 4,661,306 of NC_091319.1, forward strand.
GCCGAGTGCCAAGCAAATGGTCGACTAGCGAGCAATTTGTTTACTGAACAAAGCGTTCGAATACTGAGCTGTTTGAGTACCGAGATTCCACTGTATAGTGCTGTGTAGTGATGTGCATTGATGGTGTGTAGTGGTATGTAGTGATACTGTGTAGCTATGTGTAATATGTATTGATTTTGTGTAGTCAACTATAGTGATGTTAGGTAGTGATGCCGATGTGTAGTTATGTAGGTATGTGATGTGTAGTGATGTTATGTTTACCTGGAGAGGGTTTCGGGGGTCAACGCCCCCGCGGCCTGGTCTGAGACCAGGCCTCATGGTGGATCAAGGTCTGATCAACCAGGCTGTTACTGCTGGCCATGTGTAGTAATAATGTGTGATGATATTGTGTAGTGATGTTGATGTGTAGTGATAGTGTGTAGTGATGTGTATTGATGTTCATTTGTAGTGATGCTGTGTAGTGATATGTAGTCATTTGTAGTGATGCTGTGTAGTGACATGTAGTGTTATGTAGTGATGCTGCATAGTGATTGTGTGTAGTGATTATGTTGTGTAGTGATGTTAATGTGTAATGATTGTGTTTTGAAGTGATATTCATGTGTATTGATGTGTAGTGATGTTGGGTAGTGATATTATGTAGTGAGGTATACTGACGTTAATGTATAGTGATGTTGTGTAATGATGTGTTGTGATATATAGTGATGTGATGTGTTATATGAAGTGATGTGTTGGTATATGAAGTGATGTGTAGTGATGCTGGTCTGTAGTGATACAGTCAACCCTCAACTAACGGCGGCATTAAGTAACGGCAATTTCGTCTAACGGCGCTTTTTGCCGTAGAAAAAATGCCTTAACCAAAGGAGAAAAACTTAACCAACGACATTCGTCTGGAACATGTCCCCAGCCACTCCAAGACTCAGTGTGCCATTGTTTACAAGCTGTTGCGGTTGGTTTCCACATGTGCCTCCCATACATTTTGGATTATTCCACTGTTTCTAGTGCTTGTAACCATTAAATAAGCCACCATGGTAGAATTCAAGAAAAAGTTTGTAGAAAAATACGAAAGTGGTGGTGGTAGAGGGTGGTCCAGTGATTCTCAAGCTGGTCCTAGTGGCATTAAAAAACCAAGAAGGGAGGTAACCCCACCAAAGGACTTGGTACCTGAAGTCTTTATGGAAGGGGATTTTCCTTCCAAGCAATAGACAATCCTGAATTTTCCCTGCTGCTGGCACATCACTCATCAACAACTCCACAATAAAGGTAAGTGGCATTTAATTATTGTTTATTTTGCATGTCCCATTCCTTTCCATATCAGGAAATGTATATTTCATGTAAAAAAAAAAAATTCAGACTTTGGGGTGTCAGGCACAGATTAATTCTATTTCCATTATTTCTTATGGGGAAAATTAACTCTACCAACGGCAATTTCGACCAACAGCAAGCCCTCTGGAACGGATTAATGCCGTTGGTTGAGGGTCCACTGTATTATGTATAATGTGTAGTGAGGTTGATGTGAAGTGATATTGTGTCGTGATGCTGTGTAGTGCTGTGTTGTGTAGTCATGTGTAATGATCATATGTAGAGTTGTGTAGTGATGCTGTGTACTAATTTTATTATGTAGTAGTGTTGTGTATTGATACTGGGTAGTAATGTGTAGTGATACTGATGTGTAGTGATGTTGATGTGTAGTGTTGTGTAATGGTGAGATGTGAAATGATGTTGTGTAGTGATATTGATTTATAGTAATATTGCATAGTGAAAATTTGTAGTGATTTTTTTTTTTTTTTCAACAAGTCGGCCATCTCCCACTGAGGCAGGGTGACCCAAAAAAGAAAGAAAATCCCCAAAAAGAAAATGCTTTCATCATCATTCAACACTTTCACCACACTCACACATTATCACTGTTTTTGCAGAGGTGCTCAGAATACAACAGTTTAGAAGCATATACATATAAAGATACACAACATATCCCTCCAAACTGCCAATATCCCAAACCCCTCCTTTAAAGTGCAGGCATTGTACTTCCCATTTCCAGGACTCAAGTCCGACTATATGAAAATAACCGGTTTCCCTGAATCCCTTCACTAAATATTACCCTGCTCACACTCCAACAGATCGTCAGGTCCCAAGTATCATTCATCTCCATTCACTCCTATCTAACACACTCACGCATGCTTGCTGGAAGTCCAAGCCCCTCGCCCACAAAACCTCCTTTACCCCCTCTCTCCAACCCTTTCGAGGACGACCCCTACCCCTCCTTCCTTCCCCTGTAGATTTATATGCTTTCCATGTCATTCTACTTTGATCCATTCTCTCTAAATGACCAGACCACCTCAACAACCCCTCTTCAGCCCTCTGACTAATGCTTTTATTAACTCCACACCTTCTCCTAATTTCCACACTCCGAATTTTCTGCATAATATTTACACCACACATTGCCCTTAGACAAGACATCTCCACTGCCTCCAACCGTCTCCTCGCTGCTGCATTTACAACCCAAGCTTCACATCCATATAAGAGTGTTGGTACCACTATACTTTCATACATTCCCTTCTTTGCCTCCATAGATAGCGTTTTTTGACTCCACATATACCTCAACGCACCACTCACCTTTTTTCCCTCATCAATTCTATGATTAACCTCATCCTTCATAAATCCATCCGCCGACACATCAACTCCCAAGTATCTGAAAACATTCACTTCTTCCATACCCCTCCTCCCCAATTTGATATCCAATTTTTCTTTATCTAAATCATTTGATACCCTCATCACCTTACTCTTTTCTATGTTCACTTTCAACTTTCTACCTTTACACACATTCCCAAACTCATCCACTAACCTTTGCAAATTTTCTTTAGAATCTCCCATAAGCACAGTATCATCAACAAAAAGTAACTGTGTCAATTCCCATTTTGAATTTGATTCCCCATAATTTAATCCACCCCTCTCCCGAACACCCAAGCATTTACTTCTTTTACAACCCCATCTATAAATATATTAAACAACCATGGTGACATTACACATCCCTGTCTAAGACCTACTTTTACCGGGAAGTATTCTCCATCTCTTCTACACACCCTAACCTGAGCCTCACTATTCTCATAAAAACTCTTAACAGCATTTAGTAACTTACCACCTATTCCATATACTTGCAACATCTGCCACATTGCTCCTCTATCCACTCTATCATATGCCTTTTCTAAATCCATAAATGCAATAAAAACTTCCCTACCTTTATCTAAATACTGTTCACATATATGCTTCAATGTAAACACTTGGTCTACACATCCCCTACCCACTCTGAAGCCTCCCTGCTCATCCGCAATCCTACATTCTGTCTTACCTCTAATTCTTTCAATAATAACCCTACCGTATACTTTTCCTGTTATACTCGGTAAACTTATTCCTCTATAATTTTTACAATCTCTTTTGTCCCCTTTCCCTTTATATAAAGGGATTATACATGCTCTCTGCCAATCCTTAGGTACCTTCCCCTCTTTCATACATTTATTAAACAAAAGTACCAACCACTCCAACACTATATCCCCCCCTGCTTTTAACATTTCTGTCATGATCCCATCAGTTCCAGCTGCTTTACCCCCTTTCATTCTACGTAATGCCTCACGTACCTCCACCACACTTACATTCTGCTCTTCTTCACTCCTAAAAGATGGTATACCTCCCTGGCCAGTGCATGAAATTACCGCCTCCCTTTCTTCCTCAACATTTAAAAGTTCCTCAAAATATTCTCGCCATCTACCTAATACCTCCCTCTCCCCATCTACTAACTCCCCTACTCTGTTTTTAACTGACAAATCCATGCTTTCCCTAGGCTTTCTTAACTTGTTTAACTCACTCCAAAATTTTTTCTTATTTTCATAAAAATTTCTTGACAGTGCTAGTGATAGTGACAGTGATAGTGTTGTATAATGATGTTGATGTGTAGCGAGTGGTTAAGAATAGTTGCATGCGTGGGGCAGTGATGTTTTTGGCAAATAGTGAAATGTGGTGTAATTTAAAGAGTCAGGACATGCCTGCCAAGTGCCATGTCCATGGGGTTAAGTTGTTCTGTGGTGATAGAAATAAAGTGAAGAGAGGTCTTGTGGCACTGTATGTCTGAGAAAACTTGAACTGCTACATAAAAAACACTCAAGAACTAGTCTAATTTCTTGCACCTAAATTTTACAGGTTTTTAATTTCTGTATACATTAGGATACACTGTACATAGACACTAATATTTCATTTTAAATAAAATCATCCTATTTTCTTTAAAATATTAGTGTCTTTATACAGAAATAACCTGCACATAAGAAGGCACTGGAAAGGCACCTAAAGTCAGTACCTGACCAACCGGGCTGTGGTTTGTACATCAGCTTGCATGCAGCCAGCAGTAACAGCCTGGTTGATCAGACTCTGATCCACCATGAGGCCTGGTCTCAGACTGGGCCGCAGGGGCGTTGACCCCCGAAACCCTCTCCAGGTAAACATAGAAGAGAGGAGCCTACAACGTTTTGGTCCGACTTGGACCATTTACAAAGCCAAACTAATGAAAAAGAGAGAAGGAGGGAGTATATATAGACAGGAGGTGGTAGTGGTAGTAGTTGAGATGGAAGGAAGTAGTGGGGAAGGTAGTATAGAGGAGGAGGAGCTAGTCAAATACTGAGAAAGAGGAGCACTGCAAGGGAGCTAGGTGCCCACAGAGGATAAGAGAAAGAACACAGGGGGGGGGGGAAATAAAGAAAAAATTAAAGAAATACTCAAGGCAGAAGAAGAACAACCCAAAGGAGAAAAAAGGAAAGAGGAAAAGGTTGCCTTTCTTCTGCCTTGGGTATTTGTTCCTTCATTTTTTACTTATTTTCCTCCCTCTGTGTTCTTGCTCTTACCCTCTGTGGGCACCTAGCTCCCTTGCAGTGCTCCTCTTTCTCAGTATTTGACTGGCTCCTCCTCCTCTATACTACCTTCCCCACTACTACCTTCTACCTCCACTACTACCACTACCATCTCCTGCCTATGTGTACTCCCTCCTTCTCTCCTTTTCGTTAGTGTGACTTTGTAAATGGTCCAAGTCTGACCGAAACATCGTTGTAAGCTCCACTCTTCTATGTGTGGGTTGTTTGTGTATTTTTCCAGTCACGGTATTGTGCCTTTTTTTTTGTTATTTAGTGTCTTTATGTATAGCGTACTGGAGTGTGCATAAATTCTGTAATGGATTTCTGGGCTATTTTACCCTGCAGTACATTATACAGCTGATGGTAAAGACCCACAGCTGGAGTTTACTGGTCCACCTCTTTAAAAATTATGGTTATACACTATATAGAAATATGGGAATGTACCACCTCTAGAACTGTCCTGGGGATCCTCACCCTCAGAGAAAAGAAAAAACTTGCTTCAGGGAAAACTCAAGGTTTTCCCTAAAGCTGTTTGAAAATGTTCTACTACTAACATTATTTTTTTTTTTTTTATTATCACACTGGCCGATTCCCACCAAGGCAGGGTGGCCCGAAAAAGAAAAACTTTCACCATCATTCACTCCATCACTGTCTTGCCAGAAGGGTGCTTTACACTACAGTTTTTAAACTGCAACATTAACACCCCTCCTTCAGAGTGCAGGCACTGTACTTCCCATCTCCAGGACTCAAGTCCGGCCTGCCGGTTTCCCTGAACTCCTTCATAAATGTTACTTTGCTCACACTCCAACAGCACATCAAGTATTAAAAACCATTTGTCTCCATTCACTCCTATCAAACACGCTCACGCACGCCTGCTGGAAGTCCAAGCCCCTCGCACACAAAACCTCCTTTACCCCCTCCCTCCAACCTTTCCTAGGCCGACCCCTACCCCGCCTTCCTTCCACTACATACTGATACACTCTTGAAGTCATTCTGTTTCGCTCCATTCTCTCTACATGTCCGAACCACCTCAACAACCCTTCCTCAGCCCTCTGGACAACAGTTTTGGTAATCCCGCACCTCCTCCTAACTTACAAACTATGAATTCTCTGCATTATATTCACACCACACATTGCCCTCAGACATGACATCTCCACTGCCTCCAGCCTTCTCCTCGCTGCAACATTCATCACCCATGCTTCACACCCATATAAGAGTGTTGGTAAAACTATACTCTCATACATTTCCCTCTTTGCCTCCAAGGACAAAGTTCTTTGTCTCCACAGACTCCTAAGTGCACCACTCACTCTTTTCCCCTCATCAATTCTATGATTCACCTCATCCTTCATAGACCCATCCGCTGACACGTCCACTCCCAAATATCTGAATACATTCACCTCCTCCATACTCTCTCCCTCCAATCTGATATCCAATCTTTCATCACCTAATATTTTTGTTATCCTCATAACCTTACTCTTTCCTGTATTCACTTTTAATTTTCTTCTTTTGCACACCCTACCAAATTCATCCACCAATCTCTGCAACTTCTCTTCAGAATCTCCCAAGAGCACAGTGTCATCAGCAAAGAGCAACTGTGACAACTCCCACTTTATGTGTGATTCCTTATCTTTTAACTCCACGCCTCTTGTCAAGACCCTCGCATTTACTTCTCTTACAACCCCATCTATAAATATATTAAACAACCACGGTGACATCACACATCCCTGTCTAAGGCCTACTTTTACTGGGAAATAATTTCCCTCTTTCCTATGTACTCTAACTTGAGCCTCACTATCCTCGTAAAAACTCTTCACTGCTTTCAGTAACCTACCTCCTACACCATACACCTGCAACATCTGCCACATTGCCCCCCTATCCACCCTGTCATACCCCTTTTCCAAATCCATAAATGCCACAAAGACCTCTTTAGCCTTATCTAAATACTGTTCACTTGTGTGTTTCACTGTAAACACCTGGTCCACACACCCCCTACCTTTCCTAAAGCCTCCTTGTTCATCTGCTATCCTATTCTCAGTCTTACTTTTAATTCTATCAATAATAACTCTACCATACACTTTACCAGGTATACTCAACAGACTTATCCCCCTATAATTTTTGCACTCTCTTTTGTCCCCTTTGCCTTTATACAAAGGAACTATGCATGCTCTCTGCCAATCCCTAGGTACCTTACCCTCTTCCATACATTTATTAAATAATTGCACCAACCACTCCAAAACTATATCCCCACCTGCTTTTAACATTTCTATCTTTATCCCATCAATCCCGGCTGCCTTACCCCCTTTCATTTTACCTACTGCCTCACGAACTTCCCCCACACTCACAACTGGCTCTTCCTCACTCCTACAAGATGTTATTCCTCCTTGCCCTATACACGAAATCACAGCTTCCCTATCTTCATCAACATTTAACAATTCCTCAAAATATTCCCTCCATCTTCCCAATACCTCTAACTCTCCATTTAATAACTCTCCTCTCTTATTTTTAACTGACAAGTCCATTTGTTCTCTAGGCTTCCTTAACTTGTTAATCTCACTCCAAAACTTTTTCTTATTTTCAACAAAATTTGTTGATAACATCTCACCCACTCTCTCATTTGCTCTCTTTTTACATTGCTTCACCACTCTCTTAACCTCTCTCTTTTTCTCCATATACTCTTCCCTCCTTGCATCACTTCTACTTTGTAAAAACTTCTCATATGCTAACTTTTTCTCCCTTATTACTCTCTTTACATCATCATTCCACCAATCGCTCCTCTTCCCTCCCACACCCACTTTCCTGTAACCACAAACTTCTGCTGAACACTCTAACACTACATTTTTAAACCTACCCCATACCTCTTCGACCCCATTGCCTATGCTCTCATTAGCCCATCTATCCTCCAATAGCTGTTTATATCTTTCCCTAACTGCCTCCTCTTTTAGTTTGTAAACCTTCACCTCTCTCTTCCCTGATGCTTCTATTCTCCTTGTATCCCATCTACCTTTTACTCTCAGTGTAGCTACAACTAGAAAGTGATCTGATATATCTGTGGCCCCTCTATAAACATGTACATCCTGAAGTCTACTCAACAGTCTTTTATCTACCAATACATAATCCAACAAACTACTGTCATTTCACCCTACATCATATCTTGTATACTTATTTATCCTCTTTTTCTTAAAATATGTATTACCTATAACTAAACCCCTTTCTATACAAAGTTCAATCAAAGGGCTCCCATTATCATTTACACCTGGCACCCCAAACTTACCTACCACACCCTCTCTAAAAGTTTCTCCTACTTTAGCATTCAGGTCCCCTACCACAATTACTCTCTCACTTGGTTCAAAGGCTCCTATACATTCACTTAACATCTCCCAAAATCTCTCTCTCTCTCTCCTCTGCATTCCTCTCTTCTCCAGGTGCATACACGCTTATTATGACCCACTTCTCGCATCCAACCTTTACTTTAATCCACATAATTCTTGCATTTACACATTCATATTCTCTTTTCTCCTTCCATAACTGATCATTCAACATTACTGCTACCCCTTCCTTTGCTCTAACTCTCTCAGATACTCCAGATTTAATCCCATTTATTTCCCCCCACCGAAACTCCCCTACCCCCTTCAGCTTTGTTTCGCTTAGGGCCAGGACATCCAACTTCTTTTCATTCATAACATCAGCAATCATCTGTTTCTTGTCATCTGCACTACATCCACGCACATTCAAGCATCCCAGTTTTATAAAGTTTTTCTTCTTCTCTTTTTTAGTAAATGTCTACAGGAGAAGGGGTTACTAGCCCATTGCTCCCGGCATTTTAGTCGCCTCATACGACACGCATGGCTTACGGAGGAAAGATTCTTTTCCACTTCCCCCTGGACAATAGAAGAAATACTACCATTATATAGTATATAAAATTTTGGAGTGAGATAAACAAGTTAAGAAAGCCTAGGGAACGAATGGATTTGTCAGTTAAAAATAGAGTATGGGAGCTAGTAGATGGGAAGCTGGAGGTATTGGGTAGATGGCAGGAATATTTTGAGGAACATTTGAATGTCGATGAAGAAAAGGAGGCGGTAATTTCATGCACTGGCCAGGGAGTGAAGAAGAGTAGGATGTGAGTGTCAGGGAGGGGTGTGAAGCATTACATAGAATGAAAAGGGGTAAAGCAACTGGAACTGACAGGATCATGACAGAAATGTTAAAAGCAGGGGGAAATATAGTGTTGGAGTGGTTGGTATTTTTGTTTAATAAATGTGTGAAAGAAGGAAGGTACCTAGGGATTGGCATAGAGCATGTATTGTTCCTTTATATAAAGGGAAGGGGGACAAAAGAGATTGTAAAAATTATAGGGGAATAAGTTCACTGAGTATACCAGGAAAAGTGTACGGTAGGGTTATTATTGAAAGAATTAGAGGTAAGACGGAGAGTAGGATTGTGGATGAGCAAGGAGGAGTGGGTAGGGGATATGTAAATCAAGTATTTACATTGAAGCATATATGTGAACAGTATTTAGATAAAGATAGGGAAATTTTAATTGCATTTATGGATTTAGAAAAAGCTTATGATAGAGTGGATAGGGGAGCAATGTGACAGATGTTTCAAGTACGTATATGAAATAAGTAGTAAGTTTCTAAATGCTGTAAAGAGTTTTTATGAGGATAGTGAGGCTCAGGTTAGGGTGTGTAGAAGAGAGGGAGACTGCTTCCCGGTAAAAGTAGGTCTTAGACAGGGATGTTTAATGTCACCATGGTCGTTTAATATACAGTGGACCCCCGGATAATGATATTTTTTCATTCCAGAAGTATGTTTAGGTGCCAGTACTGGCCGAATTTGTTCCCATAAGGAATATTGTGAAGTAGATTAGCCCATTTCAGACCCCCAAACATACACGTACAAACGCACTTACATAAATACACTTACATAACTGGTCGCATTGGGAGGTGATCGTTAAGCGGGGGTCCACTGTATTTTGGGGTTGTAAAAGAAGTAAATTCTAGGGTTTTTTGGAGAGGGGTGGGATTAAATTATGGGGAAACAAATTCAAAATGGGAGTTGACACAGTTACTTTTTGCTGATGATACTGTGCTTATGGGAGATTCTAAAGAAAAGTTGCAAAGGTTAGTGGACAAGTTTGGGAGGGTGTGTCAAGGTAGAAAGTTGAAAGTGAACTATGTTCACTTTCAACATAATTGGATATCACATTGGAGAGAGGGAGTACGGAAGAAGTGAATGTTTTCAGATACGGTGGTACCTCGGAAACTTATTTCGTTCCAGAAGGCTGTTTGAGTGCTGATGCCGAATGAATTTGTTCCCATAAGAAATACTGTAAATTAGATTAACCCGTTTCAGACCCCCAAAAGTTCACTTACAAAAGCACTTACATAAATGCGCTTACATAATTGTTCGTGTTTTGAGCTGTTCGTATCCCGAGGTACCACTGTATTTGGGAGTTGACGTGTCAGTGGATGGGTTTATGAAGGATGAGGTTAACCATATAATTGATGAAGGAAAAAAGGCGAGTAGTGCGTTGAGGTATATGTGGAAACAAAAAACATTATCTATGGAGGCAAAGAAGGGAATGTATGAAAGTATAGTGGTACCAACACTCTTATATGGGTGTGAAGCTTGGGTTGTAAATGCTGCATCGAGGAGGCAGTTGGAGGCAGTGGAGATGTCATGTCTAAGGGCCATGTATGGTGTAAATATTATGCAGAAATTCAGAGTGTGGAAATTAGGAGAAGGTGTGGAGTTAATAAAAGTACAGTGGACCCCCGCCTTACGATCAGCTCCCAATGCGACCAGTTATGTAAGTGTATTTATGTAAGTGCTTTTGTAAGTGTATTTTTGGGGGTCTGAAGCGGACTAATCTAATTCACAATACTCCTTATGGGAACAAATTCGTCGGTAACGGCACCTGAACATACTTCTGGAATGAAATTACAGTGGACCCCCGGTTAATGATATTTTTTCACTCCAGAAGTATGTTCAGGTGCCAGTACTGACCGAATTTGTTCCCATAAGAAATATTGTGAAGTAGATTAGTCCATTTCAGACCCCCAAACATACACGTACAACGCACTTACATAAATACACTTACATAATTGGTCGCATTCGGAGGTAATCGTTATGCGGGGTTCCACTGTATATTGTAAGGTGGGGGTCCACTGTATTAGTCAGAGGGCTGAAGAGGGTTTTTTGAGGTGGTTTGGTCATTTAGAGAAAATGGATCAAAGTAGAATGACATGGAGAGCATATAAATCTGTAGGGGAAGGATGGTGTGGTAGGGGTCGTCCTCAAAAAGGTTGGAGGGGGTAAAGGAGGTTTTGTAGGCAAGGGGCTTGGACTTTCAGCAAGCGTGCGTGAGCATGTTAGATAGGAGTGAATGGAGATGAATGGTTTTTGGAACCTGACGAGCTGATAAAGTGTGAGCAGAGTAATATTTAGTGAATTGATTTAGGGAGACCGATTATTTTTATATAGCCGGACTTGAGTACTGGAAATGGGAAGTACAATGCCTGTACTTTAACCCTTAAACTGTCCAAACATAGATCTACGTTGACGTGCGTAGTGCTCCAACCTTAATTTTCTCCATTTGAAAGCGTGTAAAATTGGACGTGGATCTACGTTCGGAGCACTACACACATCAACGTAGATATAGATTTGGACAGTTTAAGGGTTAAAGGAGGGGTTTGGGATATTGGCAGTTTGGTATGAGTGAGGTGAAAGTGTTGAATGATGATGAAAATACAGTGAACCCCCGGTTAACGATATTTTTTCATTCCAGAAGTATGTTCAGGTGCCAGTACTGATCGAATTTGTTCCCATAAGGAATATTGTGAAGTAGATTAGTCCATTTCAGACCCCCAAACATACACGTACAAACGCACTTACATAAATACACTTACATAATTGGTCGCATTGGGAGGTGATCGTTAAGCGGGGGTCCACTGTATTTTCTTTTTGGGTCACCCTGCCTCGGTGGGAGACAGCCAACTTGTTAAAAAAAAAAATACACCCCACAGTAGAATCATTTTTTTTTTACACACCCTACCAAATTCATCCACCAACCTCTGCAACTTCTCTTCAGAATCTCCCAAAAGCACAATATCATCAGCAAAAAGCATCTGTGACAGCTCCCACTATGTGTTTGATTCTTTATCTTGTAACTTCACACCTCTTGCCAAGACCCTCACATTCACTTCTCTTACAACCCCATCTATAAATATATTGAACACCCACAGTGACATCACACATCCTTGTCTAAGGTCTACTTTTACTGGGAAATAGTCTCCCTCTCTCCTACATGCCCTAACCTGAGCCTCACTATCCTTGTAAAAACTCTTCATTGATTTCAGTAACCTACCTCCTACACCATACACCTGCAACATCTGCCACATTGCCCCCCCTATCCACCCTGTCATAGGCATTTTCCAAATCCATAAATGCCACAGAAACCTCTTTTGCCTTATGTAAATACTGTTCACCTATATGTTTAACTGTAAACACTTGGTCTACACCCCCCCCTATCCTTCCTGAAACAACCTTGTCTACACACCCCGCTATCCTTCCTGAAACAACCTTGTCTACACACCCCCTATCCTTCCTGAAACAACCTTGTTCATCTGCTGTCTGCTCTATGTCTTACTTTTAATTCTTTCAGTAATAACTCTACCATACACTTTACTAGGTATACTCAACAGACTTTTTTCCCCTATAATATTTGCACTCCCTTTTGTCCCCTTTGCCTTTATACAAAGGATTTATGCACACTCTCTGCCTATCCCTAGGTACCTTACCCACTCCAAAACTATATCCCCACCTGCTTTTAATATTTCTGTCTTTATCCCATCAGTCCCAGCTGCTTTACCCCCTTTCATTCTTCCCACTTTCTCATGCACTTCTCCCACACTCACAACTAGCTCTTCCTCACTCCTACAAGATGTTATTCTTCCTTTCCTATACACAAAATCACAGCTTCTCTATCTTCATCAACATTTAACAATTCCTCAAGATATTCCCTCCATCTTCCTGATACTTCTAACTCTCCATTTAATAACTCTCCTCTCCTATTTTTAACTATCAAATCCATTCATTCCCTAGGCTTTCTCAACTTATTAATCTCACTCCAAAACTTTTTCTTATTTTCAATAAAATTTGTTGATAACATCTCACCCACTCTCTCATTTGCTCTCTTTTTACATTGCTTCACCACTCTCTTAACCTCTCTTTATCTCTCCAAATACTCCTCCCTTCTTGCATCACTTCTAATTTGTAAAAACCTCTCATGTGCTAACTTTTTCTCCCTTACTGCTCTTCTTACATCATCATTCCACCAATCGCTCTTCTTCCCTCCCGCACCCACTTTCCTGTAACCACAAACTTCTGCTGAACACTCTAACACTATATTCTTAAACTTACCCATACATCTTCTACCCCATTGCCTATACTATTGACACGTTGGCTGTTTCCCACTGAGGTAGGGTGACCCAAAAAGAAAGAAATGACTTTCATTATCATTCAACACTTTCACCATCACTCATACATAATCACTGTCTTTGCAGAGGCACTCAGGTACAACAGTTCAGATGTCCCTCCAAACTGACAGTATCCCAGACCCCTCCTTTGAAGTGCAGGCATTGTACTTCCCACTTCCAGGATTCAAGTCTAGCTAACCAGTTTTCCTGAATCCCTTCACAAAATATTACCCTCCTCTTTTTCCAACAGCTTGTGAGGTCTCAACAATGACTCTTCTCCATTCACTCCTAACACTCTCACGCACGTTTGTTGGAAGTCCAAGCCCCTCGCCCACAAAACCACCTTCACCCCTTCCCTCCTATAGTGGTACTTCTAAACTCCTGTTTGGAAAACATAAAATTGACTCATGTGAACTAGTGCAATAGTGACACTCTCTCACCCCCTTGTCTGTTTTGCCTGGTCAAGGAAATCAGAGAAACACTCTCCAGTGAACTCAGTATCTGGTTCTTGGGTGATGGTACCCTGGTACATAGACAATACATTGTCCAGAAATAGATATGTTGTCCATCTAAACATATTCTCTAGATCCAGACATATAGTGTGAGCAGCTCTCAGCTACTTTGTGTAACTGATCATCTACTCCATACTCACACATGATGTAGCAACAGTCACACATGAGTGTTCAAGTACTCACAGTCACACAAGGTACCTAGAACTTACCATGTGGAGGTGGCTGCTCTTCATGTTCCTGTTTATTTTTTTTATATATATAACAAATAAAAAACAAAAGAAATGCGAGCTCAACCAAATTTAGCAGTGAAGAGCTTAATGATTTTTTGCGTTGTTCGGAGGTACTTCTTGATTGAGGACAGGTCTTTCCTTTGGGTCCCGGCTGAGGCCCTTCAGGGCCAGGGTCATCAACTAGTGGGGCTTACGATCCATTATCCCAATAACCTGTTTGATGAGAAGGGCGACTCCCACCACATCACTTTTTGTCATGACAGGCTGACCCATAGCAGCTTCATAGCAGGTCCAGGGGCTACACTCCAAAAACTTGTTGATGCGGTTCTTTTCGTAGTCACCAAAAACCCAAGGCTGGCCTGGGCGGGTTGAAAGTCCAAAATCAATTATAGAGGTTTTTGGACATTTTGGGTCTGTTCTATCCACCATCACATTGTTTTGTTTAAGGTCCATATGGACAATGCCTTTTTTGTGGATGTTAATCAAGTTCTTGATGATGAAAGACATAAGTAACATCCTATCTCAGGAGACCGACCCAGAAGTCTGGGAGCTCCACTTGCACCATTAAGCCCCTCTAGGATCTGGGCCTCGTGCAGACAATCCGTTTCTCGAGTATTAGGATCAAAGATGTTTTTGAGGACCACTGGGCTATCGTGTCCTGGAAGATTCCAGAGCTGGGTCTTACCACATCCTCCATAACCTAGGTCCTTAATTTTTAGGTGTTTTTCATTTTCCAGAATCCACTTGGAATCAACAGACTTTTCACGAAGTCGGCGTGTGTGTGTTTTGAACCAATCCATCGTTCTCTAAGCAACTGACTTAGAGGAAGAACCAGGCATGATGAAAGGGAGCACTCAAGCTTTTCCAATCAGCCAACTGCTTTATACGTATATAGATTTACTAATAGAAAATCCAAGGATATCTTAGTAGTCAGCCAACCCCGGGATCTATTCTCAATAGTCAGTCAAACGATTACAGTGGACTCCCGGTATTCGATGGCATCGGTATACGTTAAATCCGGTATTCGATACATTTTAACGCAAAAATTTTGCATCACCACTCGTTAAAAAACCCGCCACACGCAATTTGTCCGGGACGTGTCCACGTGAGTGCCAATGTTTACAAGCCAGCCAGTGTGTTCGCATCTAAGCATACATTCGGTACATTCCATATTATCAGTGTTTTTGGTGCTTGTTTCTGCAAAATAAGTCACCATGGGCCCCAAGAAAGCTTCTAGTGCCAACCCTGTGGTAAAAAGGGTGAGAATTAGTATGGAAATTAAGAAAGATTTTGAAGGGTTTGGGGCTAACCCTGAGAAGCCTATGCCAGTTGTGGAATCCATTGTGCCTACTTCAAAAATTAAGGAAATGTATGCAAAGTGGGTTGAACTGCATACCTTTATGGATGAAAATCACCCTAACAGTTATTGCAAGCCGTGCTGGTGACTATTACAATGACAGTGTTGTGGCCCATTTTAGACAAATCGTAAAGGAACGGGAGGTACAGAGCTCTATGGACAAATTTGTTGTGCGACAGAGGTCCAGTGACTCATGCTGGTTCTAGTGGCATTAAAAGAAGAAGGGAAGTAACCCCGGAAAAGGACTTGCTATCTCAAGTCCTAATGGAAGGGGATTTCCCTTCTAAACATTAACAACTTCGACACTCTCCCCTCCTCCCACCCCATCAATCATCACCAGATCTTCATTAAAGGTAAGTGTCATGTATTCTATTGTTAGTAGAGTACTACTAATTGTGCATGTCTTCTTCAGTTTGTGTGCATTAAACTTAATATTTCATGTGGTAAAACTTTTTTTTTCATAGTACTTTTGAGTGTCTTGCATGGATTAATTTGATTTCCATTATTTCTTATGGGGAAAATTAATTCGCCTTCCGATAACTTTGGCATACGATGAGCTCTCAGGAATGGATTAATATCGTATACGGGGGGTCCACTGTATGTAGTCAGCTTCGAATTATTGAATATTAGTCATGTGAGTGCGATAGTGAAAAGTAGTGATGAATATTTATTGTGGATGAGTTGTTGTGAAGAGGAAGACCACTTGTGATGATGAATGATGTAGGCAAAATGTAACAGTAATTCTGTAAAGTGTTTACTGACAGTGTTGTTGATGTGTAGTGATGGTGTTGTTGATGTGTAGTGATGGTGTTGTTGATGTGTAGTGACAGTTATCTTGATGTGTAGTGACGATGTTGTGTAGTGACGGTGTTGTTGATGTGTAGTGACTGTGTTGTTGATGTGTAGTGATGGAGTGGTTGATGTGTAGTGATGGTATTGTTGATGTGTAGTGATGGTGTTGTTGATGTGTAGTGATGGTGTTGTTGTGTAGTGATGATGTTGATGTGTAGCGATGGTGGTGGTGTGTATTGACGGTGTTGCTGTTGTGTAGCGATGGTGTTGTTGATGTATAGTGATGGTGTTGTTGATGTGTAGTTACGGTGTTGTTGATATATAGTGATGGTGTTCTTGATATGTAGTGATGGTGTTGTTTTTGTGTACAGATGTGTAATGATATAAATGTGTATTGGTGTTGTGTAGTGATGATGTGTAGTGATGATGTGTAGTGATGTTGTGTAGTGATGTTTGTGTGTAATGAAGTTGATATGTAGTGATGTTTTTGTGTAGTGAAGTTGATATATAGTGATTTTTATGTGGAGTGATGTTGTGCAGTGATGTGTAATGTTGTACTACTGTGTAAATGAAGAGAAACCTCACACTTGAATCAGAGGACATGAAGCTTTACGAATAAATGCCTTTTTCAGCAATTCCTCTATTGTGCAAGTCCTTCCAATTTTCTTCTCATGTAATACTGTTACTTCACAACTTTCCTTTTAAAAATGCATTATTTTGACTTCTTTGCACAATCCATGAAATATTACTGCCTGAACCATTAATTGTAATATTGTTTTTATTATGTGCAACTTCAAGATTATTATTCTTATAAACCTCCACCTCGAATTCTTCGCATTAATATTAAGATTAAATAAGATTGTAATAAAGTTAACCACTATTATCTCGTCTAGATTTAAGTAGTTACTATGTAGTACTGGGATTAGTCTGCCCGAAATGCCGCGGCATGATAGTAGCATTCTTTGTACTTAGCAAACCAAAATTGTAATTGCAAATTGTAACCTTTACAAAGAAATAAATCTTTATCTTTATATGTTTTATACTACTTCTGCCTGTGTGAGTGCCAGTGTAAAATGTTTTTTGTTATTACAGTTAAGTTAAACCATTTACCAGCTCATGTTTAATAAAAATTTATGATTAGAAAAGCTCTAATTTCATTATTAGAGTTGAAATATTATCTCTTGTGCATATATTTTCAAAATGTTTATTTCAAGTGATTTTATTATCCACTTTTCTCATTATTTACTTCATTTATAATGTATTATTAATCTCATTGAGATATAATGCTTTATTTTAGAATTGATCATGATCAGAATGTGATGAACATAGCTTTAAATGCATATTGTGATATCACTTGTTTACTGTGATCTTATTGCATAGCTTTAAATATCATTGTTCCACTGAAAATGTAAATTCTGAATTGCATACAATGAAGCCTAGGAAAATACGTTTCTATAATGCAGTAAGGCATCAAGATAAGGAGGGCCATATCGAGGTGCAGTAATCATACAGGGAAGAAAAAAGTATTAATTTGGTGAAGATACAGGAAAAAAAATTAGCATGTTTCAGAGTAAGTTGCAAAATTATGTTGAAGCTTGAGCCTAACACCATTGCAGGAAAAATCCAGAAGCAGCGCACTGCAATACTCCGTGGACTCTCTTAAGAAGAAAGTTACCCAAACCTTCGGTGAATTGACTGCATGCCAGGATAAGTTTTCTGACATTGAAACCTTGGCAAAATCTCTTAAAGCAAAGGAGCAGAAGGTACAATGATTGTCAGAAGGGTTATGACTTTCATGCAGTAGCTCTAACATACTATGCCTTTATATGCCTTTAGCTGCAAGTGAATTGTGTGTGTGTGTCTTGGGATATGGTGTTTTGAGTTTACTTTTTCTGGGAAGATTACTTTCTCTCAATCTTTCTTGGATTACTTTAAGAGCATGTGTTGGGGTGGGTATGAATATTATTGTTTGGTGATAACTGTTATAAGTGTAGGACTATGGCATTGCCCTTGGCACCATAAGTCAGTGGCCATCTTGTATTCATTTTAAAATCTCTAATTAGATTGCAATCCTCAAACCCCTTCCAGGAAAAATCAAGAAATGGGATTTTGAAGACCAATGTGGATACTCTGAACATCAAATTAGCAAACACTGTTGCTGAGCTTACAGAATGCCAGGATAGTGTGTCTAAGCTCAAAGCCTCAACAGTGGCACATGAGACTGAGCACGTGAAGGTAGAACGTTTGTCATATTGTGTAATGAGCAACACTTATCTGTCATCTTGTCACGTTTAGAAAATTTGAAAATTGAACTGTTGCAGTGGTGTCAAAGAACTCTTCGAGTATTGCCTGCATTGTTAATTCTGAAAGGAGGCTACCTGCAATGTTTCATGTCTTCCTAAGTGGCTTTTGGTGGTGTTGGGTTTTGATGTCACTTTTTTCTAAGTTTTGTTTTTGGACATGGTACTATTATTGCTGGCTACTTTTCTTGCTCTTTCATTGCTTTTTATTAGTAGAGTATGAGTACTATGCAGTCAAGCACCTTGTTAATGGTAAGTTGTGGGTCAGAATGATCTGTGAATCAGCAAAGCCTTTTCATCTATATTGTTGGTCAGGTGTAGTTTATTATTTAATTTTCACTACAGAATTTTCATTATTGTGTCACCAGTTGTTCAATTTCTCATAAGTTCCTTTTCTGTCAAAGATTATATAATAAACTATTTACCTGAGTTAGAATTATTTCTTGCTGCACCCATCATGAATTATATGGCTACAGTGTAAAATTATTGTATGTGGATTCTTGGCCTGTGACAGGATGTTTTTCCTTCCTGAAATATAAGTTTTAAATTACAAAGTGATTTCAGTAATTTAATGCTTCCCCTAATTTGTGTACATTTTCTGTGTGTTTTCAGTTTGCTTTTGGTAATTGCAAGAATTTTTTTTTTTTTTTTTTTTTTTTTTTTTTTTTTTTTTTGCATAAAACATTACATATCTTTATTTTTGTGTCCATTGTAATTAGTTGTACATCCTGAAGGTTTAGCACTATTGGTAACATCATGTGATACTTATATGAATAATGCTGTAAACCTTTGTTGATTTTAATTAGTAGTAATTATGTGTGTAGTGTAAAATGTTTTTGAAATGTAATGACTTTCAACTTTACAGGCCCAGGATGAGATAGCAGCGGCTGAGCATGAGAAGTTAGCTATAGTGCAGCCGAAAATAGTCCCAGGCCCTATGAATCTGCCCAGTGTTGAATATAAAGGTTTGTATGTTTTTGAAATGTTGTCTGTGCCTTTCAGTGAACCATTGTAATAGAAGATTTTTTTTTTTTTTTTATGTGTGTGTGTGTGTGTGTGTGTGTGTGTGTGTGTGTGTGTGTGTGTGTGTGTGTGTGTGTGTGTGTGTGTGTGTGTGTGTGTGTGTGTAGACCAAGGGTATTTATAATGAAGCACTTTAGATGAAAGTCAGGAACTTTTCATTGCATCTATGGATATGGAAAAGGTATATGATAGGGTTACCTGGAGGTTACCTGGAGGTTATTCCGGGGATCAACGCCCCCGCGGCCCGGTCCATGACCAGGCCTCCCGATGGATCAGGGCCTGATCAACTAGGCTGTTACTGCTGGCCGCACGCAGTCCGACGTACGAGCCACAGCCCGGCTGATCCGGCACTGACTTTAGGTATCTGTCCAGCTCCCTCTTGAAGGCAGCCAGGGGTTTATTTGCAATTCCCCTAATGCTTGATGGGAGGCTGTTGAACAGTCTTGGGCCCCGGACACTTATGGTGTTTTCTCTTAGTGTACCAATGGCGCCCCTACTTTTTATTGGCGGCATTTTGCATCGCCTGCCCAGTCTTTTACTTTCGTAGGGAGTGATTTCTGTGTGCAGATTTGGGACCATTCCTTCCAAGATTTTCCAAGTGTAGATTATGATATATCTCTCCCTCCTGCGTTCCAACGAGTACAGGTCAAGTGCTTCCAAGCGTTCCCAGTAGTTAAGGTGCTTGACAGAACTTATACGTGCAGTAAAGGATCTCTGTACACTCTCTAGATCTGCGATTTCACCTGCTTTGTATGGAGATGTTAATGTACAGCAGTATTCCAGCCTAGAGAGAACAAGTGATTTGAAAAGGATCATCATGGGCTTGGCATCTCTCGTTTTGAAAGTTCTCATTATCCATCCTATCATTTTCTTTGCACGTGCGATCGTGGCACTGTTGTGATCCTTGAAAGTGAGATCCTCAGACATTACTACTCCCAGGTCCCTTACATTATTTTTCCGCCCTATTGTATGGCCGGAGTCAGTAGTATACTCTGTTCTAGTTATTATCTCCTCCAGTTTTCCATAACGGAGTAGTTGGAATTTGTCCTCGTTGAACATCATATTGTTTACCGTTGCCCACTGGAAAACTTTGTTTATATCTTCTTGGAGGTTAACCGCGTCCTCAGCAGATGACAGCCTCATGCAGATCCTAGTATCATCCGCAAAGGATGATACAGTGCTGTGGTGTATATCTCTGTCTATGTCTGATATGAGGATAAGGAATAAGATGGGGGCGAGTACTGTGCCTTGTGGAACAGAGCTCTTCACTATGGCAGCCTCCGATTTAACTCTGTTGACCACTACTCTTTGTGTTCGATTTGTTAGGAAGTTGAAGATCCATCTCCCCACTTTCCCAGTTATTCCTTTAGCACGTATTTTATGGGCGGGGTGGATATGGAATAAATATGGCAGATGTTAAAAATGTATAGAATAGGTGGCAGATTACTTAAAGCATTAAAGATCTTTTATGTGGATAGTGAAGCTCAGGCTGAGGTATGTAGGAGAGAGAGGGAGATTATTTTCCAGTTAAAGTAGGCCTGTGATAGGGATGTGTGATGTCACCATGGGTGTTTTAATATATTTATAGATGGGGTCATCAAAGAAGTAAATGCTAGGGTGTTGGGAAGGGTGTGGGATTGAATGAAAGTGAATCTAGTACAGAGTCGGGGTTGTCATAGATGCTTTTTGCAAATGACATGGTTCTTTTGGAAGATTCTGAAAAAAAGTTACAAAGGTTGTTTAACAAATTTGGGAGGAATGCAAAACAAGTAAATTATAAGTAAACATGGGGAAGAGCAGAGTGATGAAAGTATCAGAAGTAATGAGAGACTGGATATCAGATTCGAGGAAGGGAGTATGGTGGAAGTAAATGTATCCAGATATTTGGGAGTGGACTTGTCGGTAGATGGTTCTATAAGAAATGAGGTCAACCATATAACTGATGAAGGTTAAAAGGTGGAGCATTGAAGCATCTGTGGAGTCAGAAAACTTTATCTATGGATGCAAAAAGGGAAATGTACCAGAGTACAGTGGACCCCTGAGTTTCGTGATTAATCCGTTCCAGAGAGCCCGCCAAAGGTCGAAATTCACGAAACTCGAAACCATTTTCCCCATAAGAAATAATGGAAATAAAATTAATCTGTTCCAGACACCCAAAAATATTAAAATAAAATATTTTTTTTTCAAATTAAATAAAGATTTGCATAATGAAAACAATCAGAAATCAAGTACATGCATTTAAAATAATTAATAGTAACATTACACCTACCTTTACTGAAGACTTCTGGGTGAATGGAAGATGGGAGGAGGTGATAGGAGGAAGGTGTACACTATTGTTTGGAAGGAGAATCTCCTTCCATTAGGACTTTAGGTAGCAGGTCCTTATCTGGGGTTACTTCCCTTCTTCTTTTAATGCCACTGGGAACAACTTGAGAGTCACTGGACCCCTGGCGCACAAAATATCTATCCAGAGAGGTCTTTTTCTGGCGTTTCTTTAAGATTTCCGTGAAGTGGGACACAACACTTGTCATCGTACATGTTGCAGATACGGCTTGTTTCAGCTTGGTCAGGGTGATACTTTTCAACAAAACTTTGCAACTCATTCCACATTCCACACATGTCCTTAATCACTGAAGAAGGTACCTCATCCACTCCCTCTTCCTCCTCCTCTGAAGCAAGTTCCTCGGCTGTGGTCTGATACTGTTCCAGTTGAAGCTCTTGCAGTTCGTCAGTGGTTAGCTCTTCCCTGTGGTCCTCCACCAACTCTTCCACATCCCCGTCACTCAGTTTATTTACCAAAGGGCTTGCACTAGCTTTCCTTGGGTCCATGATGACTTATTTAGCAGTTGCAAGCACAAAAAACAATGGATTATTATGAAATGTATTGTATGAACCCGCGGGGTGATGGTCACGTGTTGGTAAACAATGGCACACTGAGCGAGAATGGCGTGGGAGACTGGCTTTGTGTACGCGGTGACGGGCGGACGGGTACCGGACGGTCGCCGTAACACGAGTTTTTTCACGAAACTCGAGGCCAAATTTTTCCAAAAAAAACTCGCCGAAGGTCGAATTTCCCGAAAGTCGAGGCTGCCGAAACTCGAGGGTCCACTGTATAGTGGTATCAGCACTGTTGTATGGATGTGAAGCATGGGTTTGGAATATTGCAAAGAAGAGAAGGCTGGAGGCAGAGATGTTGTGTTTGAGGGCAGTGTGCAGTATGGTTATTATGCAGAAATGTCTGTACTTTAGAGATTAGAAGGTATGGAATTATCAAAATTATTTTTCAGGTGGCTGAGAAGAGGTTTGTTGAGGTGGTTTGGACATTTAGAAAGAAAGGAGAAAAATAGGATGACTAAGAGGGCATTTAACCCTTTGACTGTCGAAGGGCCCAATCCTGAAGTGTCTCCTGGTGTCGCAAAATATTCGAAAAAAAAAAAATTATTTTTTCTTATGAAAATGTTAAGATTATTTTTCTGATTGTTTTAGTCCCAAAAAAAAATTTTTCCCATCAGTACTTACCGAGATATAGAGTCCTGAACTTTGCTGAAATTGATCTGCTGGCGGCAACAGCGGCGACTGCCGCTCACCCGGTAAACTTTTATTTACTTGTATTCGATGGTTTCTTGTTTTTTTCACTATTTTATTTTTTCACATAACTTTTGTGGCCTGTGAGACCAAATTATTGTGCAGTGTTCAAATATACACTCGTTGAATGTAACACAATTATAGCAAAAACACTCGTATCATTATAATGTTGCTAAAACTTGTTTACACAAACAAACAATATAAACAAATGTTTATTACGATTGTTTTATAATATATATACATATGTACAATCACTGGACACTTTATTAGAAGTGCTGCAGCTTGTGGAATTCTTTGAAACATGGGTATAAGCACAATGGTGTCTTACACTCCTCACACATAAAACGAGTGTCTCTGCGTTTTGTGGTATGTCCACAGACAAAACACCTCTTCTGAGCATTTTTCTTGGCAGTAGTAGCAGGCAGTGGTATGGGGTAGTGATCACCAGGCCTCAGACGAGAGGACATGTGTTGATAATTTCGTGGGCGCTGGTCTATTGCAGGTGTTGTTTCTTGGTACTTGAATATTATTTGTCTGATGACTGACAAACAAAATTCACCATATTTGGGTTTCTTCTTGGTCTTCAACTTATACATATTATAAGCATTCAGCATGGAAATGTCAAGAAGATGGAAAAACAGTTTTATGTACCACTTATAACTCTTGCGAACACAGTCAGCAAACCCAATCTGCATGTCACATTTGTCCACTAAGCGCATATTGAGGTTGTAATCCATCACAGCTGCAGGTTTTACAATAGGTTCATTGGTCTCTCTATTCTGCTTGCCAGTCTCTACCATTTCGTGTCGGTGAACTGATGTCAGCAGTGTGACATCACGTTTGTCATGCCACCGAAATGCCATGATGTCATTGGCAGCAAACACCTGCACTTCACCTCTACGACTGCCAGCTTCGAACCTTGGCATATGTTTACGATTTCTACGCACTGTGCCACACACTTCTGTCATGTTCACTTGCAAGAAATCACTGAGTATAGGGCTTGTGTACCAGTTGTCAGTATATAAAATATGCCCCTTACCAAGATATGGCTCCATCATTGTTCTAACCACATCACCAGAGATACCCAGTAACTTCCTGGTATCTTCCATTGTTTTACCGCCAGTGTACACAATTATATCCAAAACCAGACCAGTTTTGCAATCACACAGAACAAATAACTTTATACCCAAGTGTTTCCTCTTGCTAGGTATATACTGCTTGAATGAGAGTCTTCCTTTGAACAAAATCAAAGACTCGTCAATAACAAGCTTCCTGAAGGGATAAAAATACATACAGCACTTTTGTTTCAGGTACATAAACACACGTCTGATCTTATATAACCTGTCGCTTCTGTCAGGCCTGGTTTTGTCTGAAAAGTGTAACATACGTAACAGTAACACAAATCTATTCACTGGTATAATGTCACTGAAAGCAGGGGTTGAAATCAGGCAGTCTGTCGCCCAGTATGTGTTGACACTATGCTTATACACATGTGGCATAAGCATTATTGTGGCAAAGAACAGATACATCTCTGCCACAGTTGTGTCCTTCCACTGGTGTAGGCATGATCTTGGTGAAAGCATAGTGTTTGCCATGGTGTACTCATAGTATGTATTGCTTTCCCTGACAATAATGTCCATCAGGGGTTCATCGAAGAACAACTGAAAGCATTCCAGTTCAGTGGGATTGTTCCCAAGTGTACATGATGGCCGTATTCCACTTTGTCCTCCATCAAAGTCATGGGGATTGGGAACAAACTCGTCATCTTGATGCCAATCCCAGATGCGGTCACCTGGTGCGTTCTGGATATTGTAATGTCGTTGTGGTTGTGCAGGTTGTGGTTGTGGTTGTGAGAGTGTGGGGTCAGCCGAGGTGGGTTGTAGTTGTGCAGAGTCAGCAGCGCGGGCACTAGCGTGGCCCGCTGCTGGTGTCACATGACTCATGGCACCGTCACTATCACCACCACCGCCTGCTGCCTCACTCACATCATTTATACCCATCGTAACAATATCGTTATCTTCACTATCAGGACGTGGTGTAGGGCCACGGGATGTGCTCCGAGATGTACTCCTTCCTCTTGGAAGAGCATATGGCACACTACCAGACCGCATGCGACGTCGTATATACTGCCGCTTCACTGGGGAATATTCACCCTCACTGTCACAACTAGAAGTGCTTTCAATAACCTTGAAATCACTATCACTATCACTTGCACTGCTCACATCTGAGTCTTGTACACGGGCAAATAGTTTCCTCTTTCGTCCTGGTACAGGTGAACATGAACGAGCCGGCCCAGCACCAGAGGTGGATGGTTGTGGGTCATCTGGGTTTTCATCACTAATTATGTTATCCTGGGTAATTTTCTCGGTCACACCCGCTTCAAAACCAGGGAATTCACTTTCACTGACACTATCATCACTGTTTGAGCTATCACTTGGGAACAAAAGACCTCCAATCCGCCGAGGAGTGAGGAACTTCTTACCGCGAGGCATGGTGAAAATGGACTACCAAGATGGCGTTCCCACAATGCACCGCTGAGTCCCAGATTTTTTTCACAGGGTGCACACCAACCACTGAGACCCATTCTCTCTCATGTAGGCCTACCAGCCCTCTCCCGCTTGATTTGAAGCCGCTAGAATTTATGAGTATAGATACGTCAAACACGGTATCTCCCATGACGTACATATACGACCGCGACAGTCAAAGGGTTAAATCTGGGGTGGAGGAAAGGAGGGGTAGGAGGAAGGGGGTAAAGGAAATTTTGAGTGCAAGGATCGTGGACATCCATTAGGCTTATGTGAGCATGTTAGATAGAACTGGGAGGAGGCAGGTGGTTTTTTTACAATTTGACATACTGTGTGAGTGTGAGCAAGGTAACACTTATGAAGGGATTCAGGGAAACCATTTAACTGAACTTGAGTCTTGGAGGTGGGACGTACAGCGCCTGCATTGTGATGGATGAGTGTGGATGTTGCAATTCGGAGGGTAATCTAAACTGTAATGTCAGCACGTTTCTGGCAAGGCAATGATTGAGTGAGTGACATTGAAGATGTTTTCTTTCTTAGGTCACACTGCTGTGGAAGATGGCTGGAGTATTAAAATAATATATTTATAGATGGGGTTGTAAGAGAAGTAAATGCGAGGGTCTTGGCAAGAGGCGTGGAGTTAAAAGATAAAGAATCATACACAAAGTGGGAGTTGTCACAGCTGTTCTTTGCTGATGACACTGTGCTCTTGGGAGATTCTGAAGAGAAGTTGCAGAGATTGGTGGATGAATTTGGTAGGGTGTGCAAAAGAAGAAAATTAAAGGTGAATACAGGAAAGAGTAAGGTTATGAGGATAACAAAAAGATTAGGTGATGAAAGATTGAATATCAGATTGGAAGGAGAGAGTATGGAGGAGGTGAATGTATTCAGATATTTGGGAGTGGACGTGTCAGCGGATGGGTCTATGAAAGATGAGGTGAATCATAGAATTGATGAGGGGAAAAGAGTGAGTGGTGCACTTAGGAGTCTGTGGAGACAAAGAACTTTGTCCTTGGAGGCAAAGAGGGGAATGTATGAGAGTATAGTTTTACCAATGCTCTTATATGGGTGTGAAGCATGGGTGATGAATGTTGCAGCGAGGAGAAGGCTGGAAGCAGTGGAGATGTCATGTCTGAGAGCAATGTGTGGTGTGAATATAATGCAGAGAATTCGTAGTTTGGAAGTTAGGAGGAGGTGCGGGATTACCAAAACTGTTGTCCAGAGGGCTGAGGAAGGGTTGTTGAGGTGGTTCGGACATGTAGAGAGAATGGAGCAAAACAGAATGACTTCAAGAGTGTATCAGTCTGCAGTGGAAGCAAGGCGGGGTAGGGGTCGGCCTAGGAAAGGTTGGAGAGAGGGGGTAAAGGAGGTTTTGTGTGCGAGGGGCTTGGATTTCCAGCAGGCATGCGTGAGCGTGTTTGATAGGAGTGAATGGAGACAAATGGTTTTTAATACTTGACGTGCTGTTGGAGTGTGAGCAAAGTAACATTTATGAAGGGGTTCAGGGAAACCGGCAGGCCGGACTTGAGTCCTGGAGATGGGAAGTACAGTGTCTGCACTCTCAAGGAGGGGTGTTAATGTTGCAGTTTAAAAACTGTAGTGTAAAGCACCCTTCTGGCAAGACAGTGATGGAGTGAATGATGGTGAAAGTTTTTCTTTTTCGGGCCACCCTGCCTTGGTGGGAATCGGCCAGTGTGATAATAAAAATAAATAAAAAATAATAAATAAATCTTCCGTTAATTAGAATATTTTTTGGTGCTCTGGGACAGTAATATTTTCTTGTTTTTCAAAGTTTTATGAAATAATCTCAAGATTACAAAATTAATTTTAAAAACATTCCAGTTTTTCTTACTTGCAAATTTACAAATTGGAAATTATTAGTGTTAGATCGGAAAAATTGACTCCAGTTTTCTTGTCAGTCATGCGAATGTATTGTGACCAGCAACATGAACCCTTGGTTCAGTCAAGATTGATTGATTGTTTACTAACAGATATGACTCATCTACTGCATTATTTAAAGAAAAAGTGTTATAATAAATACTGAGGAAAGTAGGAGATACAGTAGAACCCCCATATCCACTGATTTGGTATCCGCAGTTTCAGTTATCCATGGTTTACTGTGGCCCAAAAATACCTCATAATTTTGCAAAATAATGGCCCCAAAGCACAAAAGTAGAGAAGCTGGCAGTATTTCAAAGCCCAAGAGAGGCCATGAAGTGAAAGAGTGATAATTCTCCACTTATTGTGCGTAATTTATCAAGTAAACTTTATAATAGGTACTTGTGTATAGGACATATGTAGGGTGTGCTACTATCCGCTGTCTCGGTATCCCCTGTGGATACAGGGATCCTACTGTAAAGTGCTGGTGTTTTATTTATTGGTGGTACAATTCCCTTGGTTACTTTACAATTCCCCACAATGATAAATTCCTGTTCTACCCATAAATCGTCAGCCTACCAGTATTACTTAATGCCTTATTCCATAACATAATCTAGGTATGGTAGGTGCTTGATGATCCGAACTGTATGCAGCACAGCCTCATCTGTTAGAAACACCATAAAGTTGGCAAGGTGATCAGATTTTTTTACATACAGTAGACTGTCATTTAGCATGAGTTTATTTGGCATGATTTGGGTATAGCACGATTGAAGAATTGCGGCACAATTTTATGTAACACGTAAAATTAATTTAACATGGTTCAGTTTGCGGGAAGAAAAAAAAAAATCTCTTTTCCTTAAGCGGTCGCTTTGTTGTGGATCAGCTGGGAAGACCTCCCGCCATCCCCTGCCATCCCCCGACACCACCCCACCATCCCAGCATTCATACTTCATACACATCCAGTCTTTCTCTGCTACAAGCTAGCTCTGTTTGTGAATTGTGTTTTGACTTTTTAATTACTATATCTTGTATCTGCCAAGCAATAATGACACCTAGTAGGCATACTAGTGTTGCTGAAAGTGGCATGAAAAGGTATAAACATTTAAGTCTGAGAATTAACAAAGAAAACAAAGAAGTGTTACTTTGTAATGAAGTGTTACTTTGTACACATAAAAAGAGGTAAACATAAGTTTGTGACTGACTTGACTTACTGAATGACTTGACTGACTTACTGAATGACTTGACTGACTTACTGAATGACTTGATTGACTTAATGACTTGACTTACTGACTGAATGTCTTGACTTACTGACCTGACTTACTTATTTGACTGACTGACTGACTTGACTGAATAACTTGTCTGACTGAATGACTTACTGAATGACTTGACTGACTTACTGAATGACTTGACTGACTTACTGAATGACTTGACTGACTGACAGAACGACTTGACTGACTTACTGAATGACTTGACTGACTGACTGAATGACTTGACTTACTGACTGAATGTCTTGACTTACTGACCTGACTTACTGATTTGACTGACTGACTGACTGACTTGACTGAATAACTTGTCTGACTGAATGACTTTAAGTTAGACACTCCAGTACAACCATCAACTTCAGTACCAGAACCTCTACCATCCACCTCAGCCTGGTAGGGCCACAGCATAACTCCACTCTCTTCACAATCATCCACTAACACCAGAACCCACAATTTAAGGTAAGAAATGCTATTATTTCTGTTACATTTGTAGTCTTAAACAGTAAAACAATATAATACATCATAACAATAATTACAGTTACATATTCACTTTTATTTTTGTAAGAGGTGGAGGCCTAAAACAAAGTTGTTTGGCGTTTTTGGGGCTCTCAGGAACATAACCCTATTTTTCCAATAAGTTCTTCAGTTCATCTAACATGGTTTTTTACCTAGCACAGCATTTTCAGGAACGTAACTACCATTTTAAATGACGGTCTACTGTACATAATTTGATAGATTAAATAATTCTTAGTATTTTTATATCATACCTCAGTAAATCTTATCCAAAACCTACTGTGAAAAAATAGAATCAAATTAAATCAGAATAACAGCTTAATTAAGGAAGCCTGTTTTGTAAATTGTACATTTCTTAACAAAAAAGAACACATCACAACTATACCTAATACGTACCATATACCAAATTTCAATGCATTTGGTTAGTTAGATTCTGAGAAAGTATTAAGATCTTTTCTCTTAGCTCACATCAATTGGTGTTCATGATTCTGGCAATAAATTACTTTTGGGGAGACTGGTATGAGCTGCCTTTCTTTTATAATGTACTGTACAATTATTAAAATAGTTCATAAATGTGCTTTAAAATAGAAACTAACCTTACCTACACCATATGTCTATATACCGAAAATATGTACTGCAGTGATAAAATAACAGCTGAGTAATGCTCAGACAACATGACGTTAGACATTATTAACTTATCGTGCATTTGCTACTGTGAAAACATACCACCTTATATCTTTTTGAGTCATCCTATTTACACCCCATTTAATTAGTCTCTGTATCTTTGAGTATGTGAGACAGTGTCACTTCTGGTCCTTCATTCCTCCGGAGTTGTTTTGTTACATAAGCTTTTTCTCATAGCTCAGATTTGTAATTTAAGGAATTTGGATCTTTAGACCATCTTGATTTTTTTTTTCACATATTTATGGTTCAGCCTCCATGGTGACATTTTGTACTTCATGAAAAAATATTGATTTGAAAAAAGAAGCATTTTCTTTTGTGGTGGGAACTCTATGTACATACATAAAAGTGAATTGAGCAACAGTTAGGGCTTCCCTCGTAGCTTTTTTATGCCTTCTTTGGCTTAGTTGGTATTGTTGTGGACTTGTAAATGAGAGCTCCCAGTGCCTCTTATATAATTTATTTTCACAATACTTCTGTAATGTGAAATTCTCATTTCAGTTATGATACATACTGTGTTACCCCAACCAATTTTCCTTACTAGAAACTCTTTAAGATTGCCTGATACTTTTTCATATCATTATTATTTCTTAATGTAAGCTCTCCTCACAAATGGTAGAATTGTTTTATTGGCAAATACTTTTTTCATGACTTGTTAATGAAGGAAATCTTATATTTGGGCAAAAAACTTTTCCTAAATAAAATAATAAGTTCACCTTTGAGATGGTAATGCTTAGCTTGATGTTTTGATTATTATAAGACTGAATTTGAACCTTAATTTTGTTACTGTCACTGTGCTGAAGAACTCTTTATGCATTACAAAACTATTGCCAAATATGTCAGCAATGTCTTCAAATATTTTTTAAGATAGGTGTATTTTTTTTTATACATTAGTGTAGCACAGCTACCTTCTGAGGGCAGTTAGAAATACTTTTTAGTCTGTCTTTACTATACTGTTTAAAGCAAAATAAAAGCTAAGAATGACGTGTAAAGAGATCTCACTAACACGAGACTTCGCAATGACTCCCAGAGCCATACCTTGGGCCTGGTCAGCTTGGCTACGTCTCGCGAAGAGCAGTCCACACTAGAGACTGGGGTATGCACGGTATCACATTCCACCGTGATATTCCCATCATTCCAAGAGATCCACCTAATGCTCCTCGCAGCAAACCCAGGTTCAGTGTTGCTGACATGGCCAACGAACCAGCAGGTGTGTGGCTAAGGAGCACCTCTTGCATAATATCATGAATAATTATCTTCAGGGCAGTATCTAGGTTTTAGGGTAAAATTCTAAACCTCCAAATCTCAGGAATGCTGATCCCTTCAAGAGGAGTATCTTGTTGCTGGTGAAGGGCTTTTGGTCCAGGAATTAGAGTTACCCTCCCTTTGCTTGGATCAAATTTGATTACTTCCTAGTCCACTGAACCTTACGGGTTCAGTGCATCCCCATATAAGAACACTCAGGAGCTAGGGTTCATAGGAGTGAGAGCTTTTTTTTATTTATGTCTATTAAATATACTTGTCAGTTTTGAGATTATCTCCCAGAGCGTATTGAATGGTTTTACTATTAATGGGAATAGTTACCAAGCATTTTATGACTATCTAGACTAGATGCAGCCCTAATCACATAATACATTAAATAGCATGGATAAATCTTGCATCTCCTTGTTTCATGCATATATGACCTTTTATCATTGCTATGCATTTTTGCATTGAGCTTGGTTGCTCAGATCTTCAACTTCTTATCTTAAATATGTTATTTCACTATGAAGCTTATTTAATCACTTATCTTTATCTTGTTCTACAAACTGGTTCTAAATCAAACTCATTCTCTACCACTCATAAATTATATCTCCACCTAAAATATCTTTCTGAAACATTTTCTTACAACCTAGCCTCCTAATTTCAGTGCTGAATTTTACTTGGTATGCTGAAGCCAGTTTCTTAATATATGCTGTTTGGGTTGATTACACATGCTGTACCCTCCTTCAGAGTACAATGCTTGCACTCTAAAGGAGGGGTGGAGATATGTTGCAGTTTTTGTATGGGCATGCCTCTGGCAAGACAGTGATGGAGTAAGTGTTGACAAAAGTGTTTCCTCTTTTTTGGGTCACCCTGCCTTGGTGGGAAAAGAACATTGTGTTTAAAAAAAATTCTATAATATAGGAAGACACATCAATGTTTTGTTGCATGAGCAGAAAACAGGAAGCACAGAGAAGACTGAGGAAACATGACAATAAATTACCAACATTCATATTTGAGTCCCACAGTCACTTTACTGGCAGTTTTGAATCACAGTAAAATACTGATATTTGTTTGGAAAGATGGATTGTAGGAAGAATTGTTAGTGTTGGTCGGGCTTATTTGATGAGTAACACAATATCTCTTTACTTTGGAATTGTTTATGAATATTAGCAAATTTATCTTTTGTTATGTATGTGAAATAAATATAATTTGACTTAGAAATTTTTGAAATTCTATGAAAGTATAAAATATAGTATGTTAGAGATTTGAGTGTGATTGCTGCTGAATAAGAATAAATTAGTCATCAGTTTGAGAAAGAGCAGTTCTTGTAATTTTAAATATGTACTTATTGTAAATATTAAAGTTTTGGATGATAGCCTGTATCTTGGAATAGATCATTGTATATTCACTCAAAGTAGGAATTAAATATTAAAGAGCTTTGTTGTGTAAAAAATATGAAATCATATTGTTTGGAGAATGTGAGTACAGTATATGTATTTAATGTGAAGATTAAAATTAGTACAGTGGACCCTCGACCAACGATGGCATCGATTAATGATAAATCCGACTAGCGATACATTTTAACGCATAATTTTTGCCTCGACTAGCGCTAAAAAACTCGACCAACACTATTCGTTCCGTCTGAGACGCGTCCACTTCTGGCCAGTGTTTACAAGCCAGCCAGCCACCGCGGTCGCTTCCAAGCATACAATCGGAACATTTCATATTATCACAGCCTTTTTAGTGATTGCACCTGCAAAATAAGTCACCATGGGCCCCAAGAAAGCTTCTAGTGCCAACCCTACAGCAAAAAGGGTGAGAATTACTATGGATATGAAGAAAGAGATCATTGCTAAGTATGAAAGTGGAGTGCGTGTCTCCGAGCTGGCCAGGTTGTACACAAAACCCCAATCAACCATTGCTACTATTGTGGCCAAGAAAATGGCAATCAAGGAAGCTGTTCTTGCCAAAGGTGCAACTATGTTTTCGAAACTGAGATCGCAAGTACTCGAAGATGTTGAGAGACTGTTATTGGTGTGGATAAACGAAAAACAGATAGCAGGAGATAGCATCTCTCAAGCGATCATATGTGAAAAGGCTAGGAAGTTGCATGACGATTTAATTAAAAAAATGCCAGCAACTAGTGGTGATGTGAGTGAATTTAAGGCCAGCAAAGGTGGGTTTGAGAGATTTAAAGGGAAGAGAAGTAACCCCGGAAAAGGACTTGCCACCTCAAGTCCTAATGGAAGGGGATTTCCCTTCTAAACACTAAGACCATCAACACTCTCCCCTCCTCCCATCCCATCAATCATCACCAGATCTTCAATAAAGGTAAGTGTCATGTAACTGTGCATGTCTTCTTCAGTTTATGTGTATTAAAATTAATATTTCATGTGGTAAAAACAATTTTTTTTTTCATACTTTGGGGTGTCCTACACGGATTAATTTGATTTCCATTATTTCTTATGGGGAAAATTAACTTGACTAACGATAATTTTGACTAACGATGAGCTCTAAGGAACGGATTAATAGCGTTAGTCGAGGGTCCACTGTACTGCTTTAATCCTTCATAAATACAACCCTTTATTTGTAAGGCTTAGTTGTATGTGTAGTTAAAAAACAATTGTTTATTTTATGCATAGTTCTAGATTCATAAAGACATTACAATGAGTATAACTTTTGCTTGTATGACCTCCAATTTTTTTCCATATCCATCTTTAAAATTATACATAAACTTTTGGTGTTTTCTGAAATCTATGAATCAAATTTTCATCTAGTGTAACAACACTGGACCTACACACTACCCTCTGTACATTATGATTTTGATAGGTTTTGTACATATTTGTTTTTAGAGTACAGACAAAAAGAATTTCTTCAATTATTTTCCAGCATTATTGTACTGTATTTTTCCTCAGTTACCTAAGCAAACACTGTCTTGGAGAAAATACAAGAATATATTTTTTTTATCATGTGAAGCCTCTTCTTTTTTTAAACTGCAGGTTTTTTTATTGCAGTTACTCTTCCTCCACAATGCACTTTCATTTAATAGTGCTTTCTCATTCTCTTTCTTTTTTCTCCGTATTTCTCTCTGCTGCTTCAAGCATCCTCCTTTACTTACTTGCACATGCTTGCTAAGGTAATTTTCCTTTTGTGCATTCATAATGTTCTGTGCTGGAATGTGACCGTTGCTTCACTTGTGTGGTAATCACACTAGCATGTGAAATTCTTCAGAAAAATTAAAAAAAAAATTAAAAGGTATTTTTAACATTTGAAGGCATTTGAAATCTTTGGACAAATATATGGAAGAGGAATTTTACTAGTGAGTAAGGCATCAAAGATTTAGGCATTGCAGTCTAACTCTTCTCTTTAATGGGAATTGCCATGATGCTGATAAAGGCTCTTGATCTAAGAAATTGATTGGAGCTGCCCTCCCTTCCTCAGATCAAACCTGATTCCCTCCATTCCTCAGGGACAGTATGAATTATTGATTTAATGCTTTCTTATGAATATAATGATCCACTAACTCTTGCACCTTAGTCATTAAGCATCATGTACAGTATTTTACAAACATATACATTACATAGATGGACATGTATGTAATGTACATAGTATGTAGTATGTTATGCAATGTATATTTAACTTATTATGACACCACTGTTCACTAAAGGCTCATCATCTCTGTCCTTATTCATAATATCTTATCACATTGTAACCTGATTTTTCCAATGTTTTGATTTTTTGTTTACTAATGACCATCATATTAATTTGACTGTAAATGTATCAAAAATCAAAGTCAGAAGTTCAGGTTTTCTACATGCATAATTTGGTGGGAACTCAGTATTTTACTCCTGTATGTCCTTCCTGGTTACTGATTTAGATTGAAAAGCACAAGTTAAAGACACAAGAACTCCAGGTGCCAAAGATTCTTCATATCTCTTTTGGAGAAATTGAATGCAGAATAACACTGCTGGCAGTAATGAAGAGATAACAGGTGCAGAACAAGTTTTTATTATAACAACATTTCACTCTGTATACAGCTTTATCAAGCCAGTAATGGGCTTGATAAAGCTCTATGTAGAATGGAACATCACAATAAAATCT
Source organism: Cherax quadricarinatus (assembly GCF_038502225.1). Taxonomy (NCBI): domain Eukaryota; kingdom Metazoa; phylum Arthropoda; class Malacostraca; order Decapoda; family Parastacidae; genus Cherax; species Cherax quadricarinatus. The sequence continues at coordinate 4,696,679 of NC_091319.1, forward strand.
TGCTCTCCTCCTGTGTCTTTTTCTTCATTTGAAGAAGTTTACAAAAGAAATTACAGTATACCCAACAGTTACTTTTATGGCTTGAGTGTCTTTAGTTCATATCATGAGATAGAACTCTAGCTGAACCTGTTCTTACACATGAGTTGCACTCCTGGTGTTTAAGTTTACAAATAAGTTGTATGTGACCTTGAACCATTATCCTATACAAAATAATAGTATATAAAATAATTGTCACACCTGTTCCTCACTGTACAGTGGCCACAAAAAAAATCTATGCATTAACAATTTTTGGACAAAAAACAAAAAAATGTAACCTACTGTGTGTACATGTATTTTATTTTTCACTTATTAGCTTCCAGCTAGTACTTGGTCATGTTACCCTTGTTCTTTATCACCATCTGAAGTTGCAGCAAGGGCAGCAAGAGACTAGCTCCCTTAAGGTTTGCTATACTAATAGCAGGAGTGTAATAAATAAGATAGATGAGCTAAGATTAATTGCAAGTGCAGGAAACATAGATATTATTGCTGTAACAGAGACCTGGCTCAATCTGGAAGGGTGGTGGAGTAGTGATGTATGTCAGGGACAATTTAAATTGTTGTATTAGACTAGATATAAAATTAGAAGCGTCAGCTACTGAATCTGTTTGGTTACAGCTTCTCGAGGGCCATGAAAAACTAATCTTGGGTGTGATTTACAGGCCCCCAAATCTTGATAGGGAGTGCAGTAAACTTCTATGGGAAGAAATTCGTAAGGCATCTACATACAAAAATGTTGTACTAATGAGAGATTTCAACTTTAGTCAAATTGACTGGAGCAGTTTGACAGGAAATTTAGAGTCAAGTGACTTTCTTGATATGATTCAGGATTGTTTTTTAAAACAGTTTGTAACAGAACCAACTAGAGGAAATAACCTTCTTGACTTGGTTCTTGCCAGCAGGGAATTGCTAATTAATAATCTTGAGGTTAATGATGAGCTTGGGGAAAGTGATCACAAATCACTCAGTTTTAATATATCATGGAATTACCTTAATAATGACAATCAAGTCTCTGTCCTTGACTTCCGTTTGGCTGATTTCATAAGACTGAAAATTACCTGGGTGGGCTGAACTGGAATGACCTGATTATGGGTCAGGTAGGTGGTGATGATTGCCGATATGACGTTTTCCAGAGCATAGTTCTAGCTGCTCAGACAACTTATGTTCCAAGTAGGGAAATCAGATCAAACAAAAATGATCCTAAATGTATGAACAATAGATTAAAATATCTCATTGTTCAAAAGAGAGGCATAAATAGGCAAGTCAAAAGAGGAGAGGGGCAATTAAGAAATCAGTATATTCAGTTAAAGAGAGAAATAAAAAAGGGAATAAGAAAAGCAAAAAGAGATTATGAGGTTAATGTTGCAAGAGAATTGAAGACTAACCCAAAAGGACTCTTTCAGTTATACAGAAGTAAGATTAGAGACAAGATGGGCCCACTCAAAAGTCACTTGGGTCAGCTTGCCGACAGTGATAAGGAAATGTGTAGAATTTTTAACACTTACTTTCTCTCAGTTTTTACCCAGGAAGATACCAGTGATATTCCAGAAATAATAAATTATGTAGAACAGGACGATAGTAAACTATGCACGATTAGGGTCACAAGTGACATGGTCCATAGACAAATAGATAAATTAAAACCTAACAAATCCCCAGGCCCTGATGAACTGTATGCAAGGGTTCTAAAGGAATGTAAAGAGGAGCTTAGCGCACCTTTGGCTGATCTTTTCAACATATCACTACAAACTGGCATGGTGCCAGATAAGTGGAAAATGGCAAATGTGATACCTATTTGAAAAGCAGGTGACAGGTCCTTAGCTTCGAACTATAGACCAGTAAGCCTAAACTCCATAGTGGGGAAATTTATGGAATCAATAATTGCCGAGGCAATTCATAGCCATCTTGAAAAGCATAAATTAATCAACGAATCTCACCATGGTTTTACAAAAGGACGTTCCTGCCTTATGAATTTATTAACTTTTTTCACTAAGGTATTTGAGGAGGTAGATCATGGTTGATTCGATTCGAGTTGGTTCGCCGGTACTTCCGGCGCAGGTCTTCTCCGTATGGCGACCCGGTGGGCGGTAGATCATGGTAATATGATAGTGTATATGGACTTCAGTAAGGCTTTTGATAGAGTCCCACATCAGAGACTATTGAGGAGAATTAAGGCACACATAATAGGAGGAGAATTTTTTTACTGGATAAAGGCATGGTTGACAAATAGGCAGCAGAGAGTTTGCATAAATGGGGAGAAATCAGAGTGGGGAAGTGTCACTAGTGGTGTTCCACAGGGGTCAGTGTTGGGCCCCTTGTTGTTCACAATCTACATAAACGACATAGATGAGGGAATAAATAGTGACATTAGCAAGTTAGCTGATGACACCAAAATAGGCCTCGAATTCATTCTGATGAGGACATTAGAGCACCCCAGGAAGATTTGAATAGACTGATGCAGTGGTCAGAGAAGTGGCAGATACAGTTTAATATAGACAAATGCAAAGTTCTAAACATTGGACAGATAAATAACCATGCCACATATAAACTAAATAATGTAGGTCTTAATATTACAGATTGCAAAGAGGATTTGGGAGTTCTGGTTAGCAGTAATCTAAAACCAAGACAACAGTGCATAAGTGTTCACAATAAAGCGAACAGAATCCTTGGCTTCATATTGAGAAGCATAAATAATAGGAGTCCTCAGGTTCTTCAACTCTATATATCCTTGGTTAGGCCTCATCTAGATTATGCTGCACAGTTTTGGTCACCGTATTACAAAATGAATATAAATGCTCTGGAAAACATACAAAGGAGGATGACGGAGTTGATCCCATGTACAGTGGACCCCCGGTATTCGATATTAATCCGTTCCTGAGAGCTCATCGAATACCGATAATATCGAAAACCGAATCAATTTTCCTCATAAGAAATAATGAAAATCAAATTAATCCGTGCAAGACACCCAAAAGTATGAAAAAAAAATTTTACTACATGAAATATTAAGTTTAATGCAATAGAATAATTACAATAACAATAAAATAATTGACACTTACCATTAATGAAGATCTGGTGATGATTGATGAGATGGAAGGAGGGGAGAGGTGTTAGTGTTTAGAAGGGGAATCCCCTTCCATTAGGACTTGAGGTAGCAAGTCCTTTTCCAGGGTTACTTCCCTTCTTCTTTTAATGTCACTAGGACCAGCTTGAGAGTCACTGGACCTCTGTCGCACAACAAATCTGTCCATAGAGCTCTGTACCTCCCGTTCCTTTACGATTTGTCTAAAATGGGCCACAACATTGTCATTGTAATAGCTGTGTTAGGGTGATTTTCATCCGTAAAGGTTTGCACTTCAACCCACTGTGCACACATTTCCTTAATTTTTGAAGTAGGCACAATGTATTCCACAACTGGTATAGGCTTCTCAGGGTTAGCCCCAAGCCCTTCAAAATCTTTCTGAATTTCCATACTAATTCTCACCCTTTTTACCACAGGGTTGGCACTAGAAGCTTTCTTGGGGCCCATGGTGACTTATTTTGCAGAAAGAAGCACCAAACACAGTGATAATATGGAATGTACCAAATGTATGCTTAGATGCGCGCACACTGGCTGTCTTGTAAACACTGGCACACAAGGGGCAGTTCAGGCCACATGTGGACAGGTCTCGTACGAATCGTATCGAATACCTGGTTTTCAATCGAATACCGAGGAAAATTTTTTGCGATATAATGCATCGAATACCGGATTTATCGAATACCGATGCCATCGAATACCGGGAGTCCACTGTATCAGAAATCTTTCCTATGAGGGTAGACTGAGGGCCCTGAATCTGCACTCTAGAAAAGTGTAGAGTTAGGGGGGGATATGATTGAGGTGTATAAATGGAAGACAGGAATAAATAAAGGGGATGTAAATAGCATGCTAAAAATATCTAGCCTAGACAGGACTCGCAGAATTGGCTTTAAGTTGGAAAAATTCAGATTCAGGAAGGATATAGGAAAGCACTGGTTTGGTAATAGAGTTGTGAATGAGTGGAACAAGCTCCCAAGTACAGTTACAGGGGCTAAAATGTTGTGTAGTTTTAAAGATAGGTTAGATAAATGTATGAGTGGGTGTGGTTGGGTGTGAGTTGGGCCTTACTAGCTTGTGCTACTAGGTCAGATGCCATGCTCCTTCCTTAAGTGAATGTGACCCGACCTGACTGGGTTGGGGCATTGGCTTAGGCCAGTAGGAGACTTGGACCTGCCTTGCATGGGCCAGTAGGCCTGCTGCAGTGCTCCTTCTTTCTTATGTATTGTCTCTTGCACTTCATTTATAAATGCAGATCATTGTAACCTGGGCCCCCCCCTGTACAGATAAACTGAGTTTTAATGAAAGTTTTACCAACGCTCTTATATGGGTGTGAAGCATGGGTGATGAATGTTGCAGCGAGGAGAAGGCTTGAGGCAGTGGAGATGTCATGTCTGAGGGCAATGTGTGGTGTGAATATAATGCAGAGAATTCGTAGTTTGGAAATTAGGAGGAGGTGCGGGATTACCAAAACTGTTGTCCAGAGGGCTGAGGAAGGGTTGTTGAGGTGGTTCGGACATGTAGAGAGAATGGAGCAAAACAGAATGACTTCAAGAGTGTATCAGTCTGTAGTGGAAGGAAGGCGGGGTAGGGGTCAGCCTAGGAAAGGTTGGAGAGAGGGGGTAAAGGAGGTTTTGTGTGCAAGGGGCTTGGACTTCCAGCAGGCATGCGTGAGCGTGTTTGATAGGAGTGAATGGAGACAAATGGTTTTTAATACTTGATGTGCTGTTGGAGTGTGAGCAAAGTAACATTTATGAAGGGGTTCAGGGAAACCGGCAGGCCGGACTTGAGTCCTGGAGATGGGAAGTACAGTGCCTGCACTCTGAAGGAGGGGTGTTAATGTTGCAGTTTAAAAACTGTAGTGCAAAGCACCCTTCTGGCAAGACAGTGATGGAGTGAATGATGGTGAAAGTTTTTCTTTTTCGGGCCACCCTGCCTTGGTGGGAATCGGCCAGTGTGATAATAATAAAAAAAAAAATAATGAAAGGAAATATACTATATATATTTTTTTAGAAGATTCTTTATAGCAGTAGAGTAATAATTTTTTTCATTTCCTGTAACCAGCCCTCTCACAAAATGGTGCTAACATCGGTCATGATAATGCAGCAGTGGATACATTAGTAGCCCCTCAGCCTATCAACCATGGAAACTCCAATGATGTAAACCTTCATGTTGACCAAGGAAACCCTCAGATCCAAGCCCCAGGTAAGAAATGATATTGAACAAATGCTCGTTTTGTTTTTAGAATTGCAGGTATTTGATATGCTTTTTGGTTGGTCTTTGTAGTTTTAATGTGGAAGTAGTTTCTCTTCCTCTCTCTCCATTACATGGGTAATGATGCATGCTTTCTCACAAAAGTTTCATTGTATGTTACTTATAACCTGCATGTTTTTTTTTTTTATAATGCTGCTGACAAAAAAAAATTAAGAGGCCATATCTCTTTGTGCATACATTCTTCCTTTCACAGATTCTAGCATTATTTTTTTGTCCTAATTTTTTCACTGCATTTTCACACTTGCTAATTACAGACAGTCTTGCCATAACAACCAGCACCATAGAATTGTTTCCTAACAATAATAGGTGCTTCCAAATACCTCTTGATTACCTATCAATAGGTGGCTCAAAGCTTAGTAGTAGGACCTGGGTTTAATCCAGTGGTGGGTGAAGATTATAGGCATGTTTCCTTAGACCTATAGCCTTTGTTTACCTAGTAGTAAATGAGTACCTGCATAATAGCTGAGTATTGTAGGTCACATCCTGTGGTGGGAAGTGGTAGTATACCTAAGATAAGGCAAGGCTTTGAAAAGAGCTGAGGTAGGATAACAGCTCTAAGCTTATAAATTCAACACTGTAAAAAAAAAAAAAAAAGGATACATGTATATGTATATAATTATGTGATCCTGTCAGAGCGACAAGCAGGTACATCCAGGGTGCTGGGTAATAAAAAATGAGGTTCTGTCTCAGCTGGGCACAGAGCTGTAGCAAGGCTGCTCTTGATGATCTCATTGATTTCACTGTGTCTAGCATACCAACCTCTGGAACTTGAACAGTTTAGACCATGCAGCCTGTATTGGTTGGCTACCACTTTGTCGCAGATAAACTTGTACTCGTTATGAACTGTGGAAGTAAGACTGAGAGCCACTGCAGTACAAAGGGTCTGCAAGTCAAGATGTTTGCCCATCACAAAGATAGGAACTGCTAGGAGACTCACCCTAGTTATGTTCACATACATATATACAGTATCTTTAATTGCTCTCTTACTCTTTTCTCATTATTATTAACATTTTGTACTTTATTTCTTAACACTTTAAGAGCATTATAGATCTTTTTATTTTTGTTTTGTAAAGTATGTTGTTCTGTGGAATAGATGGCTAGTGAGTCAGGCATGTTGTAGCCTCAGGGATATGCTGACCTGCTAACCTCTAGGAGACAGCATGAATTTTTACCTTTATTTATACATTTGTATTTACTGTAGTGCAAATGTTAAAATGTCCAGCATAGTTAAATTCCAGACAGTAAAAGGACAAAAAGTATAATAAAACCAGTGTGCAATACTTGCAGATTTTCTCATTGGCACTTGTATTTGTTTAGTTAAAAAAAGTACCATTTTCCTGCTTTGCTTAGATCTGTCTATCTATTCCGAAAGTTATAATTACCATAATAGCATTATGATTAAATGTTATAAAATATTTTAAGGTTGTTAGTTATTGGTTACCAAAGAGTAAATGCTGATAACTGCTTACAGAAGTTCAAATTTTTAAGTTAATATTGTACCTGTATTACATAAAGTACTATGCATTTTTTTTAGTTTAACATAAATGGCAGATCTAAATCGAAGAGGAAAGTTCTTTGTTTTGCTTTTGTTATGAGTGTGCACTTGTTTTGTATTGGTAGCCAAAATATACAATGGTGCTGCCCCCCTACCGGAGTTCCATGGTTTAGCCAAGCCCCGGTATGGCCTGGTCACCCGGGCTCAGGTCCTCCAGCACCCTCGGGTTAAACCAGTTCAAGGTGAGAAGTAATGCAAATTTATCAAAACATTATTGAGTTATATTTTTCACTTTTAACTTTTTTCAATTGTAGAATTGTGCCATGAATTACTCTGTATTACAAGAAGATTAAATAATATTTAATTATACTTTGTCAGCATTTTTTTATCTAAGTTTATGAATTCAAGTTGGTCTTCCTGAGAAAAGATAATATTCTGTTAATCACTGACTTGTACTGAAGTGGGACTGTGCTTACCAGAATTTTACATTATTTTTTACCAATTCATTATGCCAATCACCTGTCCAAAGGAAGATCCCTTCATTTGTAGAAAGGAGTCCCCCTGTGAGGTCTTCCAATTAGCCAGAGTTCAAGGAATTCTACAAGCCTCAATCTTAATCACTATCTATTTATTTCAAAACCTCTCATGTTGCTAATTCAGTATTTTATTTTATTTTATTTTTACCTCATGATGTTGCTCTTTTCTATTATGGTTTCCTTGTAAGGCCCATTACCAGTGTTTACACTCTGATAGTTTACTTCTGCAGTTTCACTTCTCACTAAATTCTAGTACGTATACTAATTTGAATTTTTTCCATACATGATCTTTTTTCCCTCTCTTAATTTGAGACTTCCTACCTTGCTTAATGACACATACTTCATGCTGCTATTGTTTGCTTTAAATACTCCCCAAATACTACTCCCTTGATTCTCCATATAATCTGCACTTCCTACTACATCTCACATTAATTCTTTTCTAACTGTATTGCCTTGTTTTTACTTGCATTCTTATTCAGTTATCGTGTTACATTTTTCCTCATATTTCACAATAATTGTTCATGATGCAGCTCACAGTTTAATATTTATTTTCCATCACAAGTGTATGGCAGCATTCTATACTCTTAGCACATTTGTGTTATTTAATTTAACTTGCCAATTCCCTATTTGTATCTTGATACCTCTCTGTGTTTATATTTAATGTATTATTGTTGCCAATTTACCTCTCATTCCTGCTAGTACTATCAGCCTTTTAGATATAAAATGTTACTCAAAATTTTTTTACTGTATTTCTTGATCTCTAAAATTTTCTCATTATCCTTGTAATGTCTTACCTTCCAAACTTTGTTACGAACAACAAGTGAAGTACCAGTTAATAATACAGTGGTACCTCGTGATACGAACTTAATTCGTTCCAAAGGCTGTTTGAGTGCCGATACCAAACGAATTTGTTCCCATAAGGAATATTGTAAATTAGATTAATCCGTTTCAGACCCCCAAAAATACACTTACAAAAGCATTTACATAAATACACTTACATAATTGTTTGAGTTTTGAGCTGTTCGTATCCCGAGGTACCACTGTATTAGCAAAACTACATAAAAATATTAAGAATTTTTTTTAACACACCGGCCTTCTCCTACCGAAAAACAGTTTCATCATCATTCACTCTATCACTGTCTTGCTGGCTAAATGGTTTACCTGAATCCCTTCAAAAAGCGTTACCTTGCTAACACTCCAACATATACATATATACAGTATATTAAAGCAAAAAATTCCTTATCATTAGGTCCAGCAGTGGTGGAACAACCAGCAGTAAAGAATCGTCCAGTTATTGAACCCATGATTCCTGGTAATGTTGATGGCCAAGATCCACAAAAAGATGTTCTAGCTCCTCCACCTCAACACCAAGAGGGTAGGTTCAGGCGGATCACACTCTAGTAGCTCAGAATGTAACTGAATTTATATAGAGGCCTGTGTTCCTTCTGTCATCTGAGAATTTCTTTGTGTTTTGCATTTGGTAAGATTAAGTGCTTACCATATTGAGTCTGTACTTTATAAACTTTTCTAATGAAATATTTTTCATGATTTATTCTGACATGACCAGTGTTATGATCAAGATACTGGAGACTGCATCATGTTTGACGAAGAGTTTGGTTATTATTTTATCTTAATTTTGTGGTAAAAGCAGATATTGAAATGTTGAACATATTAAGTTTTTTACTACAGTAATAGCATTAGGGCAGTTATTTTTATATACCAAAGGCAGTTAATATTAGGAAAGATTAATAATACTAAAAAAATAGAGCAGCATAAATTGTACCATATATTATTAGCCAAAAGGCAATTTTTTTACTCATCACATATATACAGAATAATACCCCCCTTCCCCTCTTATTAGCACAAACCATCCACAAAGATGTAAAAAAATCAAAATAATGAAAAAAGTATTCAGCTCATCTACATGTTATTATTTTTACTCCTGTGAGATTCACTACCCAAGATAAGTTGCAATAAACGACTTATTGAATAAACAGAAGAATGGAATGGAACTCGAACTGTAGTCCATGCCACTCATGTGGACCAAGATTTGAATCCCCATCCATTCTTTGTCTGCATGTTAAGACTTCGAATGATGGTTTGTGAAAATTTAAACAAAAGTAAAATATATAGTAAAGTATCTATATTACTGAATCTTTTCCCCCCCTCACATTTTCAGTGATGGTAGAAACAAGGTAAGTGAGTGAGGAAGGATGGAAGGGAGGAGGAACAGAGGGATAAAGGTACCCATACGTAAACATTACAACAGCAACAGCTTAGCCTCACACAGGCACTTCCTTATTTATCGCAGAATACAAGTTTAACAACCAAACTGATTTACATATAGTAGGTACACTATTGATATTAAATCTAGTTTCCTCTCATTTTAACCCTGATTATGCAAATGAAGATGAGCAGAGGATATATAATTACTACACTTGTTACACCACTCAGGCAGTAAACTACTGATTTTCTCTTGTCTAGCTCTTCTTTCAAAACAAGCGAGTCCAGCAGGTTATATGTTACTGCTGATGACATGTCCGAGTATATAAATGGTAGTGCAATGTATATTGTAATTGGAGGTCTGCAGTATTAATGTGAATTTCAAGTTTAAATTACCAGTATGGAATTGTGAGAGCCATTAGCAGAGTCCCTCTTATATGGACATGACCAGAACCTGTGACTCCGAAGATGATAAACAATTTGTATTTAAACACTATTTTATCTTCAATGTGCAGATAATGTGAGAACACTGTATGTGTTGACCTCTAATCAAGAGCTAACTAATATAGTCCCATCTGTTTTAGGAGTATCATTCCCATGGTAATAAACAATTTATAACATTTAAACATTGCCAGCAGTTACCTCATAGGATATGGTAACATTGTGTTGACTTTGAGGACTGAAAATATACCTGTCTTACACATGTGATTTTGCAAAAATCTGATTATTATTTGAGTGAAAGTAGTATCCCCTTTACTTACCTCCCTTACACTGATTGCATTATGTCCAGTAATATATGGTAATTATAATGCTCTCTTATTTTTAACTGTGATGCTGAAAAGCAAAAAAAAAAATACTATCGGATCTGAATTTTTTATAATGATTTAGTTGTGTCAAGTCCTAGGAGCACAGTACTGTGTGTTTTTCATGTTACCACGTGAGTAATATAATATGACTTATTCGGTGTCACTTCTAGTATCATTTGCTTTAGTTATAAGGCTTTTCCAGCCTTTTTTAATTTGTTTCTTCCTACATCATGAAAGTGGGAAATGTAAATGTTTAGAAAAGCTATGTCATTGGAATGCTTACCATATGGAGCACAGTAGTCCCGTATGTGAGTTAAGTGACACTGAATGTCAGTTGTAAGTAAAGAGGTATGTATATCAAAATTATCATATAAAAGGATAGGAACTGTTGCATTTGTTAATGATACAGTATTTATGTTTTCAGTTTTGACAAAATTGATGTGTTGCTCATTGAGATAATTAAATACAGTATTCGGCTAGTCACGATACATTTTTATTTATTATTTCTGAGTTTTATTTATTTATTTTTGTCAAATTTAGATAATATTTGTCCTTCAATTATAAGTCGGGTATAGACTAAAGCATATTTTCTATAACATGTCTCTTTTTTTTTTTTTTTTTTTTTTTTTTTTTTTTTTTTTTTTTTTTTTTTTTTTTTTTTTGCGGAAATAGACGATTAGAGGTTTATATTCATATTGTGCAAGGTAAAAAGTTACATCTCTTGAACTTATAAAGATTGACTTAATTTTGCATTAATATTTACATTTAAAAGAGTTCTAAATCTAATTGTCATGAAAAGCACACACATCATTAAGAGGCTGAATTAAGCACTATCGAGAAACAAATTTAGGCCTGGTATTCCTCAAGGTTAGTAAATGTTTATTGTGAGGTTCAGAGTCACTGTGTTATGAAGCTGTGAAGCTAATGCTCTTTATGCTGTCTCCCGCAGTTTTGTAGTGGGTCAGCCCACAAGTGCAAAGGTCCTTGCCATGATGATGATTGGCTTTGTCCTCCACCACTCCTTGCACTGAATAACCCACATGGGTTTAGTGTTTTGTGAAATGCTATGCCCTTCCTTAGCCATTTCTTGGTGTTGGATCAATCTTATTTCAGTCTAAAGTTCAAAGCGTGTAAAAGAACAATGCTTTGGCATGTAAAATTTTTTTTTTTTTTCAACGTGCTGGCTATATCCCACCAAGGCAGGGTGACCTAAAAAGAAAAGCAAAAGTTTCTCTTTTTGAATTTAATAATTTATACAGAAAAGGGGTTGCTTTTATTATTATTATTATTATTATTATTATATGTACTAATAACAATATGGCATCTCAGAGGTATTGTGTGTTCCTCAGACATACTTTTTTTTTTTTGAGGAGTGTAGGTACTTTTTAAAAAAAAAGATAGTTGGCAAGGCTATATTTATTGGGAAATGAAGTAGGATAGATACATTGAATATCTACATAGTATATGTCGTTTGCTCAGTACTCCAGTTGCATTCTGTGGAATGAAAATAGATATATTCTGAAGAAAACAGTTTTGTTAAAGGCTCAAAGACTTAATAAGCTTCACTGATTGTGATGATTAAATCTGCAACTTTAATACAGTGAATGGTTATATATCAGTGTCTTAGTACTTAATGGTTATTTATTGCTTTCTTGTAAGTGGGTAATGGAATTCTTCACATCATACTATATATTCATTCTTGTTTTTGAGGTGTTTAATGTTTTGTTAGGAAAAATAAATTGTGAATGTTGTAGATTATTTTGCACATCCTTATTAGTCCAAGAATTGGAAATTTTGTATCTTTACTGTGATGTTTCTCTGCTGTATATTTTATAAGACAGTATACAGTATTTCTTTTGCTTTAAATATGGCAAGGTGAAATTCTGTTGAAGCTAATAATTGCTGGTCCTTTAAATGTGTTCTGTAATCTAAAGTTTTATATTATCTATAAGGAAATACAGGACTATTGACTAGACAATGCCAGACATTTTAAACTTCATATATTTCACTTTTATAGAATCATTTAGACAGTTCAGCAAAATCTAGCTATACATTCTTGACATATTTTTAATTTTAGTCTAGATGTGATATTTTCTTTGTGCATTATATGGGGGGGACACCATTCATACACGTTGTTAGTAGTATTTGTGTACTAAAATATGTTTTGCTTGCAATAAATATTGTATCTTATTTTTGTTAGCTATTCGTTGTTATGTGGTTACCCGATACAGGTGGTGCTTTTTTGATGAAGCGAGGTTAATCATTCCAGAATTCTTATTTTCTCAGTATGTGTAAGGGCAACATTTGTAATTTGGATGCTTTGTATAAAGGCTTGTAATTATTTTGACTTAGTTTGTTATTTTATACACACATAGAGGTCATTAATTGTGAGTGAACATATATATATATATATAACTTGATAGTGATATTTGAGTTAGCACAAAATTTTAGTGATACTGTGATGATTAAATAATCATATACCCCAAATGTTCAATCAGTTTAATTGGGAATGAAGTCAGGATTATAGATACAGTAATAGCATCATTAAAGTGGCATTTAAGACATAATCTAGAAGGCTTAGTGAGGGGCACACTGAAATGACTCTCAATAATGCATGAAAACTGGTACAATAATTATTCTGTCATAGATGCCTTCATATTATTTCAGTACGATATGGTTAAAATATATCTATCACCAATCTTCCTACTGAAGCCTCACATGAAGAAGTGAGCAATATTTTTGTTGATGCTCAGATTCTTTAACATCAGTCATTTTCTGCCAAAGCAAGGTGGCTCAAAGACATAAACAAACACCTTTGCCATCACTCATTCATTAGCTGTTTTTCCAGAGGTGCACAAATCTTTCTTCTTCTTTCGACAAACCAGCTGTATCCCACTGAAGAGGTGCACAAATATAATAATTTACCCTTGACCCTGCAGGGAAGGTACCTTGATTGTGAAGGGTTCTAAATCCAAAGAATTTGAGCTTCCATCATCATGGTTCAAACCTGTTTACCTTCCATTCTCCAGGTGCTGTATGATGTCTAATGGGTTGAGCACTTCCTCATGGATAGGATAATAATTATCACATAATCATCCCAGCTGCAACATCCCCATCCATATAAATTCCTTGACAATATAAAACATTTATAAATAAGACAGTTCTTGCTTGAAAGAAGTCACTAAGAGGTGAAATATCTGTGTTAACATTTTTGAAGGATTAGATTTCTATGAGAGAAGTATGTTACCTGTTAAATTGCAAAAAAAAAAAAAATAACCAGTTGTGATAGTAATCACTTGTATGATATTTAGTTTGAAGACTTGCATTTCATGTTTGACAGGTGCAAAAAATATTTTTGTTCCTATTTTTTTTTTTTTTTTTTTTTTTTTTTTTTTTCTTCTAAAAATTTAAATTTTAAATACACTAACAATGTTATCAAACAGTGCTGCAGGATGGAATGTGCTAAAGAAGGAAGATGCAAAGGTCAGAGATCAATGTGGGTGGTATGAGTGTGTAAGAGGTAGAGTTAGCGAGGGTGGTAGGGATTGCTAAAGGAAAAATTTAATCGAAGTTGGTGAAATAAGTTAGTTTCTGATAAAAAGTCAAAGAGAGAGTCTGCATCAAAGGTGGGACTTTCAGCAAGGAGGTCAAGTAGAGTAACTGCATTAGGGCAGTGAAGATTTCAGAAGTAAATTTTGCAAGCTAACTGATACACAGGCCAATCTGTTAAGAGATTTTGAACAGATAATATAACCTGGTAATCCTCACAGAACAGTGCCAAGTGTTTTCTCATGAGATATCCATGAGTGAGAAGTGTGTGTCTGATACATAGGCAGGAGAATGTAATCTCCCAAACATGACAGCTATGGTAAGAATATGACTGTAAACACAGACCATCTTTATTGCCAGCTGATGTGAAATTTTCAAGAGATTGCTCCAAAATGGTCTGAGAAAGGAAGACCCCTATGTGAAAAGAGGTCATGAACTGCTGACCAAGCAAAGATGCCTGCTTGTTGCCCCAAACATCTTCATATCCAGGGACCCAGCAGAAAACAGTGTCTTTGGGTCTGCTAGAAATGCGACTTAACTAAACCTTGGTTTGACTTGTTTCTGGATGAAGTCAGATTCTTAAAATAATCTCACAAATCATAGGAGCTTCTTGGTAATGTGGTGTGACCATAAAGTTTAGTACCATTCAAAAGAGGCTAATGATGGATATCTAACATCATAAATTCACATTCTGAAGACTGTACATATGCACAAACACATAAGAGGATATAACTATAAAGTAAGAAAAGAGCTGCAGAAAGGACATTACAAAGTTAGTAAGTAGTACTTCAGCTACTGGACAAACCATACCTGTGACCAGTTTTGAGGAGTCTTCTATGGAACACTAATAGCTATTTACAAGTTAAGGATTCCTAACCTTTTTGACAAGCTAAGAGCTGTTACCTACATTAGCACATTTGAAAGCATTTTTATTGTTATGAGACATACAAGTAGGGAACAGGATGAATTTGGAGCCATCTGTGGGCCAACATTTTCATTTGATCAACTGACTTTATCTCATTGACATCATAATGCTGTACGAATGTGTTCCATAATCGAGTCACCCTGGGGATAAATGATCTCAGATGAAGTGATGGTATCGGCTACACTGTCAGTGATGGTGTTGGATACACTGTCAGTGATGGTTGATGGTGTCAGCTACACTGTCAGTGATGGTGTGGCTACACTGTCAGGAGAAGGGTACAGCCAGAGTGAAGTTGCTGCTTTCTGCCTGTCTTGTAGTATAGAAGCTTGCTTCATGCCGTCCTCGAAGTGGATCCAAGTGTGGTACTTTGACAATATTGGCCTTGTACATAACAGTAAGGCCACCCACATGACAGATCTATACAAGACTGGTCCAGGTGAGAGATGAGACGTCTTGCTCTGTTCTCTACTCTGTCAAGCAGATGTGAGATACGGCAAAGTGCTGTAAGCTTCCTGGCTGCCTTGTTTGCAAGATTTACAATGTGATTCTTCATGGTCAGTTTGGAGTCAAATTCACCCCAAGGTTATCAGCTTCTTCCCCAGGTGCCACCACCCTCCCATTCATCCTTACTATTGCATTAGCATTACCATCATGGTGTCGAGAGACCATCATCATTTGTGTTTTCTCAGGTGCAAATGTTACTTGCCATCTGTTTCCCCCAAGCTGATATAGCTCTTAGCTGGTGATTGATGTAACTTAGAGCAGCTGGCATTTCTTCTCTTGGATAAGTGAATGTCAGTGTACAGTCGTCTGCATATGCATGGGATTAGGTGAAGAAAGTCATTGAAGGTTTCTCCCTCTCTCTTTTTTTACACAGGGTTTGACAAGGTTAAGGATCCCTAGCTTTATTGACAGCTATTTACAGGTTAAGGATTCCTAACTTTATTGGCAAGCTAAGAGCTGTTACCTACATCAGCTCATTTGAAAGCATTTTTATTGTTATGAGACATACAAGTAGGGAACAGGATGAAGTTGGAGCCATCTGTGGGCCAGCATTTTCATTTGATCAACTGACTTTATCTCGTTGACATCATTATGCTGTACGAATGTGTTCCATACTCGAGTCATCCTGGGTATGTATGACCTCAGATGGAGTGATGTTCTGGAGAAGGGTACAGCCAGAGTGAAGTTGCTGCTTTCTGCCCGTCTTGTGGCATAAAAGCTTGTTTCACGTTGTCCTCGAAGTGGATCCAAGTGTGGTATTTTGACAATATTGGCTTTGTACATAACAGTAAGGCCACCCACATCCCTCCTATGTTGAAGGCTCTGCTGAAATGACAGATCTATCCAGGATGGGTCCAGGCGAGAGATGAGACGTCTTGCTCTGTTCTCTACTCTGTCAAGCAGTCGCAGATGAGAGGGGGGACAGGCAAACCAAGAAAGTGGAGCATACTCAAGGTGTGAGCGTACTTGTGCCTCGTACAGGATCTTGCAACCCCTACTGTCAAGCAGATGCGAGATATGGCGAAGTGCTGTAAGCTTCCTGGCTGCCTTGTTTGCAAGATTTACAACATGGTTCTTCATGGTTAGTTTGGAGTCAAATTTCACCCCAAGGATATCAACTTCTTCTCCAGGTGCCAACATCCTCCCATTCATCCTTACTACTGCACCAGCATTACCATCATGGTGCCTAGAGACAATCATCATTTGCATTTTCTCAGGTGCAAATGTTACTTGCCATCTATTTCCCCAAGCTGATATAGCTCTCAGCTGGTGATTGATGTAGCTTAGAGCAGCAGGCATTTCTTCTCTTGGATAAGTGAATGTCAGTGTACAGTCGTCTGCATATGCATGTGATTCTGGGATGAGATGAAGAAGGTCGTTGAAGTAGACATTCCATAACAATGGACCCAGCACACTTCCTTGTGGAACACTTGCCCCAATAGGATGCCTTGCTGATTCCGTTCCATTGAGGACTACACTTAGAGATCTACCATGAAGGTAATCACTGAGGAGACATAGCGTAGAGCCTGCAATTCCCAGTGCTTGAAGTTTTGCTAAGAGGCCCTGGTGCCACACCCGGTCGAAAGCGCCAGCAATGTCCAATGCTACCACACAGCTGACTTTGGATTCATCCAGTGACTGGTGCCACTTAGTGGAGAGGTTTAACAACAGATCAGCAGCAGAGTAACCT